>NW_027310351.1:0-93724 GCF_047496795.1 Chiloscyllium punctatum
GGTAGGCACTGTCAGAGGGTCAGTGCTGAGGGAGCGGGCACTGTCGGAGGGGTCAGTGCTGAGGGAGCGGGCTCTGTCGGAGGGTCAGTGCTGAGGGAGTGGGCATTATCGGAGGGTCAGTGCTGAGGGAGCAGGCACTGTCGGAGGGTCAGTGCTGAGGGAGTGGGCACTGTCAGAGGGTCAGTGCTGAGGGAGTGGACACTGTCGGAAGGTCAGTGCTGAGGGAGTAGGCACTGTCGGAGGGTCAGTGCTGAGGGAGCGGGCTCTGTCGGAGGGTCAGTGCTGAGGGAGTGGGCATTATCGGAGGGTCAGTGCTGAGGGAGCAGGCACTGTCGGAGGGTCAGTGCTGAGGGAGTGGGCACTGTCAGAGGGTCAGTGCTGAGGGAGTGGACACTGTCGGAGGGTCAGTGCTGAGGGAGTAGGCACTGTCGGAGGGTCAGTGCTGAGGGAGTGGGCACTGTCGGAGGGTCAGTGCTGAGGGAGTGGGCAACTGTCGGAGGGTCAGTGCTGAGGGAGTAGGCACTGTCGGAGGGTCAGTGCTGAGGGAGTGGGCACTGTCGGAGGGTCAGTGCTGAGGGAATGGGCACTGTCGGAGGGTCAGTGCTGAGGGAGCGGGCACTGTCGGAGGGTCAGTGCTGAGGGAGTGGGCCCTGTCGGAGGGTCAGTGCTGAGGGAGGGGGCCCTGTCGGAGGGTCAGTGCTGAGGGAGTGGGCACTGTCAGAGGGTCAGTGCTGAGGGAGTGGGCACTGTCGGAGGGTCAGTGCTGAGGGAGTGGGCCCTGTCGGAGGGTCAGTGCTGAGGGAGCGGGCACTGTTGGAGGGTCAGTGCTGGGGGAACGGGCACTGTCGGAGGGTCAGTGCTGAGGGAGTGGGCACTGTCAGAGGGTCAGTGCTGAGGGAGTGGGCACTCTGTGTTCAGCGTTTGGGTGGGGGGAGTGTGAGGGGGGTTAACGTGCAGCCAGTATCTCAGCACCGGGCAGTGTATGTCAGGCACTTGGTTGGACAGAGTCTGTTTTCTATGTGACCCCCACTCTCCTCACCCACCCCCACCTCACCTCACACTCCCCACCAACCCTCTCCATCCCTCCCCTTGCCCTGGCAAAGGTCCGCAAGTGCCCACAGTCCTCTGAGATGTTTTGGGGCCACGAGAGGGTGGGGTCCAAACCAGGACGGCATTCCCCCCCCCCCCCCCCCCCCCCCCCCCCCCCCCCCCCCCCCCCCCCCCCCCCCCCCCCCCCCCCCCCGCACTCCTGGCTCTCAGGCCCTCCCTTCCACAGAGTCTGGGCTGGCACTGCCACCTGGTGCTCTGACCCCTGGCCCACACCCCCTACCCACCCACCAGCCTGACCTTTACCCTCTGACCTGCTCCCCTCCCCCCCCCCCTTGCCGCCCCACCCACTAGCCTGTCCTTTAGCCTCTGACCCCGGCCCACATATCGGTTTCTGGCCCATGTATTGGGCTCCCGGCTCGCGTTTCAGGCTCCAGGCCTGTGTATCCGCTCCCGGTCCGCATATTGGGCTCCTGGCCCGCATATTAGGCTCCCAGCCTGTGTATTGGGCTCCCAGTCCGCGTTTCGGCTCCCAGCCTGTGTATCAGGCCCCCAGCTCGCCTATCAGGCCTGTGTATCAGGCTCTTGGCCCGCGTATGTGGCTCCCGGGCCCACGTACCGGGCTCATGTGTTGGGGGCCTGGCCCGCGTATCGGGCTCCTGGCTCGTGTATCAGGCTCCCAGCTTGTGTTTCGGGGTCCCGGCCTGCGTATCGGACTCCCGTGCCTCCACCCACCAAAGCCCGTCCCCTTTCCGATTCCCAGTGAGAGTGTTTCCCCCCCCGCCCCCCCCAGCCCGCATTGACAGTCCCCGTTCCCCCAAACGCCACCCTGACACTGTCTCCCCCTGCCCTCCCATGCCTCATTAATTTCTCTGTAATGACAATCATAGAGACTGAATGTTGTGTTCTGAGCTGGTTCGGGGTGGGCCGACTGAGAGTGAGTGAGGGAAGGAGGGAAGGGAGGGACATCTTATACCTCTATCCCCAATCCCTAATTGCACACTGTACAGTGATACTTATATGTTACACACACACTTGTGCACACTGGCACACACACACACACACACACACACACTCTCTCAGGTGCACACATAGACATTAACACACACACCCTCACATGCACACACTGTTGCACACACACACTCGCAAACACACACACACACACTCTCTCTTGCACACTCTCTGCACACACACACACAATCTCTCGCACACTCTCACTCTCTCTCACACACACACTCGTGCACAGACTCTCTCTCTCTCTCACACACATTCACAAATACACTCTTGCCACAAGCACACTCGAATACACTCGCACACCCACACACGCAGGCACGCACTCCCACGGACTTGCACATTAAATACACACTCGCACAGTCACTCTCACGCGCATAAATTAAATCGAAGGTTCAGCCGTGAATCCCTGCACTATATTTGTTGTAAAAAAGTTTACTATCATTATTTTAAATACACATTTCTGATCAGACTGTCTGTCCTGTGTTCAGTTATTATAGCCTGGCTGTTTATCTCCTGGCTGTCACACCTTACCCCCACCCTTAACCCCTACCCTTAACCCCTAACCTTAACCCCTAACCTTACCCCCACCCTTAACCCCCACCCTTAACCCCTAACCTTAACCCCTAACCTTACCCCCACCCTTAACCCCTAACCTTAACCCCTAACCTTACCCCCACCCTTAACCCCTAACCTTAACTCACAAGCCTTTAAACCCCAAATTTTAACCTCCCAACCTTAACCCCCAACTGTAACCCCTAACCCCAGTGCCCTGTGGCAGGAGGAAGTAGATCAGGTCTTGAGGATGGTCAGATTCAGACAAGGTCTTGGGGAGTAAATTAGAAAGACAATACTAATCATATCGGGGAGAATGGGGGGGCTCGCTCCCACGGGGAGTGGGGGGAGAATGGGGGACTCGCTCCCCACGGGGAGTGGGGGGAGAATGGGGGACTCGCTCCCCACGGGGAGTGAGGGGGTAGAATGGGGGACTCGCTCCCCACGGGGAGTGAGGGGGAGAATGGGGGACTCGCTCCCACGGGGAGGTTACGCTGCAGCTGTACAGGGAGCTGGGGGGGCCACACCTGGGAGTAACTGTGTACAGTTTCGGGGTACCCTCCTTGAGAAAGGATGTACTGGGACCTGGAGGGGGTGGTGCACAGAGAGTTCACTCCAGAGTGGACAGGGTTACCTTGGGAGGAGAGACTGGGGAGACTGGGACTACACTCATTCGAGGGAGGGGTCTTATAAAATGATGAAGGGCCTGGATAAGATGGAAGCAGGGAGCTTGTTCCTGCTGGAGGGTGAAACTAGAACGGGGGGGGGTGGGGGGGGGTACCTTCAAAATAAGGGGGGAGGTGGGGAGCAGATTTCGGACTGAGCTGAGGGGGAAGCTCTCCACCCAGAGGGTTGGGAATCTGTGGGACCCCCCCCCGCCACCCGCCCAGCTGAGGGCACCTTGTTGAATATCTTTAAGGCAGAGATCGATTTGGGAACAGTATCGGGATGAAGGGTCACGGTGAGAGGGCGGGGAAATGGCCACGGTAAGGTCAGCCATGATGTCACTGAGTGGGAGAGCAGGATCGATGGGCCCAATGGCCTCCTCGCGGCCCTGGTCCTGATGCTCTCGGTCGGTGTCGGGGCCGGCTGTGCCGTCCTGGTGAGTGTTCGATGGTCACAACGACCGCGGAAATCCAGCGGAGGCTCTCTGAGGGGGTCACTCTGCAGCCGGCTCGCGGCAGAGGTCCCTAGCCAGTCACGGTGGGGGGCAGCAACGCACTGCCCCTGAAACCGGCAGCCTTTGGTGACTCCGAACGCACGCCCGCGGTTTGGAACGCACAACCCAACTTCCGTCGGTCTCCTTGGCACAGCTCCGGTCACCGGGACGCAAAGGTGTACAAACCCCCGCGACTCGCTGGTTTGGCAGGGTGGGGCGACGGGGAAGGAGAAGGGGCTGGGCTGGTCTGGAGTCACGTGTGTAGGCCCAGACTGGGGAAGTGGGGGGGGGGGGGGGGGGGGAACGCAGATTTCCATTTCCATCCCCCTCCCCTCCAGCCCCAGCCTCACCCTCACCCCGACGGGCAATTTGTAACCTCGTTGGATTTGCAACGGTTTCAAAACCGCAGTTTGGACTGAATTACAATAGCGCCGAGGGATGATACTGCGAATGGCAACCCTGGTTTCAAATCATCGCAACCCCCCCCCCCCACCGCCCACTGTGAGTTGGGGAGAAGGCTGGGAATTGAGAGTGACGGCAACTCTGCATTTAGACATGGAGACGCACAGCACAGAAACAGACCCTTCGGCCCAACCCGTCCATGCCGACCGGATATCCCAACCCCATCTAGGCCCACCTGCCAGAATTTGGCCCATGTCCCTCCAAACCCTCCCCATTCATATACCCATCCAGATTAACCCAGCACACACCTTCGCCAGACTGCGTAGGGGGGCTGGAGGGGGTGACAGAGATAGGGAGGGGGTGTAGGGGCTGGAGGGGGTGACAGAGATAGGGAGGGGGTGTAGGGGGCTGGAGGGGGTGACAGAGATAGGGAGGGGGTGTAGGGGGCTGGAGGGGGTGACAGAGATAGGGAGGGGGTGTAGGGGGCTGGAGGGGGTGACAGAGATAGGGAGGGGGTGTAGGGGCTGGAGGGGGTGACAGGGATAGGGAGGGGGTGTAGGGGGCAGGAGGGGGTGACAGAGATAGGGAGGGGGTGTAGGGGATTGGGGGGGTGACAGAGATAGGGAGGGGGTGTAGGGGGCTGGAGGGGGTGACAGAGATAAGGGAGGGTGTATAGGGGCTGGAGGGGGTGTAGGGCCTGGAGGGGGAGTGACAGAGATAGGGAGGGGGTGGATGGTGCAGTAATATATTGACCCAACGATGAGTGTTAAATATGTTGGGAATTCTGCGGAATGCTGTGGGTTAATCACTTTGCCTTTGACTCGGGGGTGGGTGGGGGGTGAGGGAGTCAGTCACACAGCAGCTGCTGTCTGAGAGAGGGGGGGGGGGTGGTTTACATGTGACTCGAACAATGGAGGTGTCTCTTGACTGGGCTGAATCAGACTTTAATAACAGTCTCTCGGTCACTCTTTCTGTCCTTGTGGATTGCCGTGTGGGTGCATGTGGTTTCCTGAGTCCTGTCATGATGACGGGGGATTGACATCTGTGCAATGTGTGAGGACAGTGTCAGTGTGTCCCATCCCAGGGCAGATACCCTCCCCCTATTCAGTCACACACACAGCCCAGTGACTCAGCGAACACACAACATCCCCCACTCACTCACTGAGCCCAGGGACCATTCAATGGGGGACAGTGTAGAGGGAGCTTTACTCTGTATCTAACCCCGTGCTGTCCCTGTCCCTGGGAGTGTTTGATGGGGGGACAGTGTAGAGGGAGCTTTACTCTGTATCTAACCCCAGGCTGTCCCTGTCCCTGGGAGTGTTTGATGGAGGGACAGTGTAGAGGGAGCTTTACTCTGTATCTAACCCCGTGCTGTACCTGTCCCTGGGAGTGTTTGATGGGGAACAGTGTAGAGGGAGCTTTACTCTGTATCTAACCCCGTGCTGTCCCTGTCCCTGGGAGTGTTTGATGGGGGGACAGTGTAGAGGGAGCTTTACTCTGTATCTAACCCCATGCTTTCCCTGTCCTGGGGGTGTGTGATGGGGGGACAGTGTAGAGGGAGCTTTACTCTGTATCTAACCCCGTGCTGTCCCTGTCCCTGGGAGTGTTTGATGGGGAACAGTGTAGAGGTAGTTTGGTTTCAGTTTAAAAGAGTAGAGGGGGTTTGGCAGAGAAGGATATTGTTCAGAAAGTAGTTAATGTTTGCTGAATTGATTTGTCTGCCAGGGAAGTGTGCAGCGTGTGAAGGTAGGGGGCAGGAGCTGTCTTGCAGTGAGGAATTCAGTAAGGGAGGAAACAGGTGTACAAGAAAGGCAGTGACTATTCTCTGTCAGCACCTGTTCCCTGGCAATCTATTGTCGGAGTGTGATTCAGTCGTTCTGACGGTTTCTTTCTGAATATACATCCAGAATTATTTTTATCAGGATCAGTGTGAGATAAATTAAACCTGGGGAAAGTTCAATACAGGGTTACGGGGAGAGAGCGGGGGGCAGTGGGATTAGTTTGGGGATCGATACAGGGCTATGGGGAGAGAGCGGGGGGACAGTGGGATTAGTTTGGGGATCGGTACAGGGCTATGGGGAGAGAGAGTGGGGCAGTGGGATTAGTTTGGGGATTGATACAGGGCTATGGGGGGAGAGCGGGGGACAGTGGGATTAGTTTGGGGATCGGTACAGGGCTATGGGGAGAGAGAGTGGGGCAGTGGGATTAGTTTGGGGATTGATACAGGGCTATGGGGAGAGAGCGGGGGGCAGTGGGATTAGTTTGGGGATCGATACAGGGCTATGGGGAGAGAGCGGGGGGACAGTGGGATTAGTTTGGGGATCGGTACAGGGCTATGGGGAGAGAGAGTGGGGCAGTGGGATTAGTTTGGGGATTGATACAGGGCTATGGGAGGAGAGGGCGGGGGCAGTGCGATTAGTTTGAGGATTTGTACAGGGCTGTGGGGAGACCACGGGGGGGCAGTGGGATTAGTTTGTGGATCGATACAGGGCTATGGGGAGAGAGTGGGGGGAAGTGGGATTAGTTTTGGGATTGATACAGGGCTATGGGGAGAGAGTGGGGTAGTGTGATTAGTTTGGGGATTGATACAGGGCTATGGGGAGAGAGCGGGGGGCACTGGGATTAGTTTGGGGACTGATACAGGGCTATGGGGAGAGAGCAGGGCAGTGGGATTAGTTTGGGGATTGATACAGGGCTATGGGGAGAGAGCGGAGGCAGTGGGATTAGTTTGGGGATTGATAGAGGGCTATGGGGGGAGAGCGAGGTAAATGGGATTAGTTTGGGGATCGATACAGGGCTATAGGCAGAGAGCGGGGGGCACTGGGATTAGTTTGGGGACTGATACAGGGCTATGAAGAGAGAGTGGGGTAGTGGGATTAGTTTGCGGATTGATACAGGGCTATGGGAGAGAGCGGGGGCAGTGGGATTAGTTTGGGGATTGATACAGGGCTATGAAGAGAGAGTGGGGTAGTGGGATTAGTTTGGGGATTGATACAGGGCTATGAAGAGAGAGTGGGGTAGTGGGATTAGTTTGGGGATTGATACAGGGCTATGGGGAGAGAGTGGGGGGCAGTGGGATTAGTTTGTGGATCGATACAGGGCTACGGGGAGAGAGTGGGGCAGTGGGATTAGTTTGTGGATCGATACAGGGCTATAGAGAGAGAGTGGGGGCAGTGGGATTAGTTTGGGGATTGATACAGGGCTATGGGGGGAGAGATGGGGGGCAGTGGGATTAGTTTGGAGATTGATACAGGGCTATGGGGGGAGAGTGGGGGGAAGTGGGATTAGTTTTGGGATTGATACAGGGCTATGGGGAGAGAGTGGGGTAGTGTGATTAGTTTGGGGATTGATACAGGGCTATGGGGAGAGAGCGGGGGTCAGTGGGATTAGTTTGGGGATTGATACAGGGCTATGGGGGGAGTGGGCGGGGGGCAGTGGGATTAGTTTGGGGATTGATACAGGGCTATGAGGAGAGAGCGGGGGCAGTGGGATTAGTTTGGGGACTGATATAGGGCTATGGGGAGAGAGCGGGGGGACAGTGGGATTAGTTTGGGGATTGATACAGGGCTATGGGGAGAGAGCGGGGGGGGACAGTGGGATTAGTTTCGGGATCGATACAGGGCTATGGGGAGAGAGTGCGGGGACAGTGGGATTAGTTTGGGGACTGATACAGGGCTATGGGGAGAGAGATGGGGGGCAGTGGGATTAGTTTGGAGATTGATACAGGGCTATGGGGGGAGAGGGCGGGGGGCAGTGGGATTAGTTTGGGGATTGATACAGGGCTATGAGGAGAGAGCGGGGGCAGTGGGATTAGTTTGGGGATTGATACAGGGCTATGGGGAGAGAGCGGGGGACAGTGGGATTAGTTTGGGGATTGATACAGGGCTATGGGGAGACAGTGGGGGAACAGTGGGATTAGTTTGGGGATTGATACAGGGCTATGGGGAGAGAGTGGGGGGCAGTGGGATTAGTTTGGGGATTGATACAGGGCTATGGGGAGAGAGTGGGGGGGCAGTGGGATTAGTTTGTGGATTTGTAGAGGGCTATGGGGAGAGAGTGGGGGGAAGTGGGATTAGTTTTGGGATTGATACAGGGCTATGGGGAGAGAGAGCGGGGGGGCAGTGGGATTAGTTTGGGGTTTGATACAGGGCTATGGGGAGAGAGAGCAGGGCAGTGGGATTAGTTTGGGGATTGATACAGGGCTATGGGGAGAGAGTGGGGGCACTGGGATTAGTTTGGGGATTGATACAGGGCTATGGGGAGAGAGCGGGGGGCAGTGGGATTAGTTTGGGGATTGATACAGGGGTATAGGGAGAGAGTAGGGACAGTGGGATTAGTTTGGGGATCGATACAGGGCTATGGGGAGAGAGTGCGAGGGCAGTGGGATTAGTTTGGGGATTGATACAGGGCTATGGGGAGAGAGAGCGGGGGGGCAGTGGGATTAGTTTGGGGATTGATACAGGGCTATGGGGAGAGAGTGGGGGGAAAGTGGGATTAGTTTGGGGATTGATACAGGGCTATGGGGAGAGAGCGGGGGCAGTGGGATTAGTTTGTGGATCGATACAGGGCTATGGGGAGAGAGTGGGGGGAAGTGGGATTACTTTTGGGATTGATACAGGGCTATGGGGAGAGAGTGGGGTAGTGTGATTAGTTTGGGGATTGATACAGGGCTATGGGGAGAGAGCGGGGGGCACTGGGATTAGTTTGGGGACTGATACAGGGCTATGGGGAGAGAGCAGGGCAGTGGGATTAGTTTGGGGATTGATACAGGGCTATGGGGAGAGAGCGGAGGCAGTGGGATTAGTTTGGGGATTGATAGAGGGCTATGGGGGGAGAGCGAGGTAAATGGGATTAGTTTGGGGATCGATACAGGGCTATAGGCAGAGAGCGGGGGGCACTGGGATTAGTTTGGGGACTGATACAGGGCTATGAAGAGAGAGTGGGGTAGTGGGATTAGTTTGCGGATTGATACAGGGCTATGGGAGAGAGCGGGGGCAGTGGGATTAGTTTGGGGATTGATACAGGGCTATGAAGAGAGAGTGGGGTAGTGGGATTAGTTTGGGGATTGATACAGGGCTATGAAGAGAGAGTGGGGTAGTGTGATTAGTTTGGGGATTGATACAGGGCTATGGGGAGAGAGTGGGGGGCAGTGGGATTAGTTTGTGGATCGATACAGGGCTACGGGGAGAGAGTGGGGCAGTGGGATTAGTTTGTGGATCGATACAGGGCTATAGAGAGAGAGTGGGGGCAGTGGGATTAGTTTGGGGATTGATACAGGGCTATGGGGGGAGAGATGGGGGGCAGTGGGATTAGTTTGGAGATTGATACAGGGCTATGGGGGGAGAGTGGGGGGAAGTGGGATTAGTTTTGGGATTGATACAGGGCTATGGGGAGAGAGTGGGGTAGTGTGATTAGTTTGGGGATTGATACAGGGCTATGGGGAGAGAGCGGGGGTCAGTGGGATTAGTTTGGGGATTGATACAGGGCTATGGGGGGAGTGGGCGGGGGGCAGTGGGATTAGTTTGGGGATTGATACAGGGCTATGAGGAGAGAGCGGGGGCAGTGGGATTAGTTTGGGGACTGATATAGGGCTATGGGGAGAGAGCGGGGGCAGTGGGATTAGTTTGGGGATTGATACAGGGCTATGGGGAGAGAGAGTGGGGGACAGTGGGATTAGTTTGGGGATTGATACAGGGCTAAGGGGGGAGAGAGCGGGGGGACAGTGGGATTAGTTTGGGGATCGATACAGGGCTATGGGGAGAGAGCGGGGGCAGTGGGATTAGTTTGGGGACTGATACAGGGCTATGGGGGGAGAGAGCGGGGGACAGTGGGATTAGTTTGAGGATTGATACAGGGCTATGGGGAGAGAGTGGGGGGGCAGTGGGATTAGTTTGTGGATTTGTAGAGGGCTATGGGGAGAGAGTGGGGGGAAGTGGGATTAGTTTTGGGATTGATACAGGGCTATGGGGAGAGAGAGCGGGGGGGCAGTGGGATTAGTTTGGGGTTTGATACAGGGCTATGGGGAGAGAGAGCAGGGCAGTGGGATTAGTTTGGGGATTGATACAGGGCTATGGGGAGAGAGTGGGGGCACTGGGATTAGTTTGGGGATTGATACAGGGCTATGGGGAGAGAGCGGGGGGCAGTGGGATTAGTTTGGGGATTGATACAGGGGTATAGGGAGAGAGTAGGGACAGTGGGATTAGTTTGGGGATCGATACAGGGCTATGGGGAGAGAGTGCGAGGGCAGTGGGATTAGTTTGGGGATTGATACAGGGCTATGGGGAGAGAGAGCGGGGGGGCAGTGGGATTAGTTTGGGGATTGATACAGGGCTATGGGGAGAGAGTGGGGGGAAAGTGGGATTAGTTTGGGGATTGATACAGGGCTATGGGGAGAGAGCGGGGGCAGTGGGATTAGTTTGTGGATCGATACAGGGCTATGGGGAGAGAGTGGGGGGAAGTGGGATTACTTTTGGGATTGATACAGGGCTATGGGGAGAGAGTGGGGTAGTGTGATTAGTTTGGGGATTGATACAGGGCTATGGGGAGAGAGCGGGGGGCACTGGGATTAGTTTGGGGACTGATACAGGGCTATGGGGAGAGAGCAGGGCAGTGGGATTAGTTTGGGGATTGATACAGGGCTATGGGGAGAGAGCGGAGGCAGTGGGATTAGTTTGGGGATTGATAGAGGGCTATGGGGGGAGAGCGAGGTAAATGGGATTAGTTTGGGGATCGATACAGGGCTATAGGCAGAGAGCGGGGGGCACTGGGATTAGTTTGGGGACTGATACAGGGCTATGAAGAGAGAGTGGGGTAGTGGGATTAGTTTGCGGATTGATACAGGGCTATGGGAGAGAGCGGGGGCAGTGGGATTAGTTTGGGGATTGATACAGGGCTATGAAGAGAGAGTGGGGTAGTGGGATTAGTTTGGGGATTGATACAGGGCTATGAAGAGAGAGTGGGGTAGTGTGATTAGTTTGGGGATTGATACAGGGCTATGGGGAGAGAGTGGGGGGCAGTGGGATTAGTTTGTGGATCGATACAGGGCTACGGGGAGAGAGTGGGGCAGTGGGATTAGTTTGTGGATCGATACAGGGCTATAGAGAGAGAGTGGGGGCAGTGGGATTAGTTTGGGGATTGATACAGGGCTATGGGGGGAGAGATGGGGGGCAGTGGGATTAGTTTGGAGATTGATACAGGGCTATGGGGGGAGAGTGGGGGGAAGTGGGATTAGTTTTGGGATTGATACAGGGCTATGGGGAGAGAGTGGGGTAGTGTGATTAGTTTGGGGATTGATACAGGGCTATGGGGAGAGAGCGGGGGTCAGTGGGATTAGTTTGGGGATTGATACAGGGCTATGGGGGGAGTGGGCGGGGGGCAGTGGGATTAGTTTGGGGATTGATACAGGGCTATGAGGAGAGAGCGGGGGCAGTGGGATTAGTTTGGGGACTGATATAGGGCTATGGGGAGAGAGCGGGGGCAGTGGGATTAGTTTGGGGACTGATACAGGGCTATGGGGAGAGAGATGGGGGGCAGTGGGATTAGTTTGGAGATTGATACAGGGCTATGGGGGGAGAGGGCGGGGGGCAGTGGGATTAGTTTTGGGATTGATACAGGGCTATGAGGAGATAGCGGGGGCAGTGGGATTAGTTTGGGGATTGATACAGGGCTATGGGGAGAGAGCGGGGGACAGTGGGATTAGTTTGGGGATTGATACAGGGCTATGGGGAGAGAGTGGGGGGACAGTGGGATTAGTTTGGGGATTGATACAGGGCTATGGGGAGAGAGTGGGGGGCAGTGGGATTAGTTTGGGGATTGATACAGGGCTATGGGGAGAGAGCGGGGGACAGTGGGATTAGTTTGGGGATTGATACAGGGCTATGGGGAGAGAGATGGGGGGCAGTGGGATTAGTTTGGAGATTGATACAGGGCTATGGCGAGAGAGCGGGTGCAGTGGGATTAGTTTGGGGATTGATACAGGGCTATGGGGAGAGAACGGGACAGTGGGATTAGTTTGGGGATCGATACAGGGCTATGGGGAGAGTGCGGGGGCAGTGGGATTAGTTTGGGGATCGATACAGGGCTATGGGGAGAGAGAGCGGGGGGGGACAGTGGGATTAGTTTGGGGATTGATACAGGGCTATGGAGAGAGAGTGTGTGGGCAGTGGGATTAGTTTGGGGATCGATACAGGGCTATGGGGAGAGAGCGGGGGGACAGTGGGATTAGTTTGGGGACTGATACAGGGCTATGGGGAGAGAGCGGGGGACAGTGGGATTAGTTTGCAGATTGATACAGGGCTATGGGGAGAGAGAGGGGGGCAGTGGGATTAGTTTGGGGATCGATACAGGGCTATGGGGGGAGAGAGCGGGGGGACAGTGGGATTAGTTTGGGGATCGATACAGGGCTATGGGGAGAGAGCGGGGGCAGTGGGATTAGTTTGGGGATTGATACAGGGCTATGGGGAGAGAGAGTGGGGGACAGTGGGATTAGTTTGGGGATTGATACAGGGCTAAGGGGGGAGAGAGCGGGGGGACAGTGGGATTAGTTTGGGGATCGATACAGGGCTATGGGGAGAGAGCGGGGCAGTGGGATTAGTTTGAGGATTGATACAGGGCTATGGGGAGAGAGTGGGGGCACTGGGATTAGTTTGGGGATTGATACAGGGCTATGGGGAGAGAGAGCGGGGGGCAGTGGGATTAGTTTGGGGTTTGATACAGGGCTATGGGGAGAGAGAGTGGGGGACAGTGGGATTAGTTTGGGGATTGATACAGGGCTAAGGGGGGAGAGAGCGGGGGGACAGTGGGATTAGTTTGGGGACTGATACAGGGCTATGGGGAGAGAGAGCGGGGGCAGTGGGATTAGTTTGGGGATTGATACAGGGCTATGGGGAGAGAGAGCGGGGGGCAGTGGGATTAGTTTGGGGTTTGATACAGGGCTATGGGGAGAGAGAGCGGGGGGGCAGTGGGATTAGTTTGGGGACTGATACAGGGCTGTGGGGGGAGAGCGGGGGCAGTGGGATTAGTTTGGGGATTGATACAGGGCTATGGGGAGAGAGAGCGGGGCAGTGGGATTAGTTTGGGGACCGATACAGGGCTATGGGGAGACAGTGGGGGGCAGTGGGATTAGTTTGGGGATTGATACAGGGCTATGGGGAGAGAGTGCGAGGGCAGTGGGATTAGTTTGCGGATTGATACAGGGCTATGAGGAGAGAGTGGGGGGAAAGTGGGATTAGTTTGGGGATTGATACAGGGCTATGGGGAGAGAGCGGGGGCAGTGGGATTAGTTTGTGGATCGATACAGGGCTATGGGGAGAGAGTGGGGGGAAGTGGGATTAGTTTTGGGATTGATACAGGGCTATGGGGAGAGAGTGGGGGGCAGTGGGATTAGTTTGGGGATTGATACAGGGCTATGGGGGGAGTGGGCGGGGCAGTGGGATTAGTTTGGGGACTGATATAGGGCTATGGGGAGAGAGCGGGGGTCAGTGGGATTAGTTTGGGGATTGATACAGGGCTATGGGGAGAGAGCGGGGGGACAGTGGGATTAGTTTGGGGACTGATATAGGGCTATGGGGAGAGAGTGGGGTAGTGGGATTAGTTTGCGGATTGATACAGGGCTATGGGGAGAGAGCGGGGGGACAGTGGGATTAGTTTGGGGATTGATACAGGGCTATGAAGAGAGAGTGGGGTAGTGGGATTAGTTTGGGGATTGATACAGGGCTATGAAGAGAGAGTGGGGTAGTGGGATTAGTTTGGGGATTGATACAGGGCTATGGAGAGAGAGCGGAGAAGTGGGATTAGTTTGGGGATTGATCCAGGGCTATGGGGAGAGAGCGGGGGGCAGTGGGATTAGTTTGTGGATCGATACAGGGCTACGGGGAGAGAGTGGGGCAGTGGGATTAGTTTGTGGATCGATACAGGGCTATAGAGAGAGAGTGGGGGCAGTGGGATTAGTTTGGGGATTGATACAGGACTATGGGGGGAGAGTGGGGGGAAGTGGGATTAGTTTTGGGATTGATACAGGGCTATGGGGAGAGAGTGGGGTAGTGTGATTAGTTTGGGGATCGATACAGGGCTATGGGGAGAGAGCGGGGGACAGTGGGATTAGTTTGGGGATCGATACAGGGCTATGGGGAGAGAGTGGGGGCAGTGGGATTAGTTTGGGGATCGTTACAGGGCTATGGGGAGAGAGAGTTGGGGGGGCAATGGGATTAATTTGGGGACTGATACAGGGCTATGGGGAGAGAGCGGGGGACAGTGGGATTAGTTTGGGGATCGATACAGGGCTATGGGGAGAGAGCGGGGGCAGTTTGATTAGTTTGGGGATTGATACAGGGCTATGGGGAGAGAGAGTTGGGGGGGCAATGGGATTAGTTTGGGGACTGATACAGGGCTATGGGGAGAGAGCGGGGGACAGTGGGATTAGTTTGGGGATTGATACAGGGCTATGGGGGGAGAGAGCGGGGGGACAGTGGGATTAGTTTGGGGATCGATACAGGGCTATGGGGAGAGAGCGGGGGCAGTGGGATTAGTTTGGGGATTGATACAGGGCTATGGGGAGAGAGAGTGGGGGACAGTGGGATTAGTTTGGGGATTGATACAGGGCTAAGGGGGGAGAGAGCGGGGGGACAGTGGGATTAGTTTGGGGATCGATACAGGGCTATGGGGAGAGAGCGGGGGCAGTGCGATTAGTTTGGGGACTGATACAGGGCTATGGGGGGAGAGAGCGGGGGACAGTGGGATTAGTTTGAGGATTGATACAGGGCTATGGGGAGAGAGTGGGGGGGCAGTGGGATTAGTTTGTGGATTTGTAGAGGGCTATGGGGAGAGAGTGGGGGGAAGTGGGATTAGTTTTGGGATTGATACAGGGCTATGGGGAGAGAGAGCGGGGGGGCAGTGGGATTAGTTTGGGGTTTGATACAGGGCTATGGGGAGAGAGAGCAGGGCAGTGGGATTAGTTTGGGGATTGATACAGGGCTATGGGGAGAGAGTGGGGGCACTGGGATTAGTTTGGGGATTGATACAGGGCTATGGGGAGAGAGCGGGGGGCAGTGGGATTAGTTTGGGGATTGATACAGGGGTATAGGGAGAGAGTAGGGACAGTGGGATTAGTTTGGGGATCGATACAGGGCTATGGGGAGAGAGTGCGAGGGCAGTGGGATTAGTTTGGGGATTGATACAGGGCTATGGGGAGAGAGAGCGGGGGGGCAGTGGGATTAGTTTGGGGATTGATACAGGGCTATGGGGAGAGAGTGGGGGGAAAGTGGGATTAGTTTGGGGATTGATACAGGGCTATGGGGAGAGAGCGGGGGCAGTGGGATTAGTTTGTGGATCGATACAGGGCTATGGGGAGAGAGTGGGGGGAAGTGGGATTACTTTTGGGATTGATACAGGGCTATGGGGAGAGAGTGCGAGGGCAGTGGGATTAGTTTGCGGATTGATACAGGGCTATGAGGAGAGAGTGGGGGGAAAGTGGGATTAGTTTGGGGATTGATACAGGGCTATGGGGAGAGAGCGGGGGGAAGTGGGATTACTTTTGGGATTGATACAGGGCTATGGGGAGAGAGTGGGGTAGTGTGATTAGTTTGGGGATTGATACAGGGCTATGGGGAGAGAGCGGGGGGCAGTGGGATTAGTTTGGGGATTGATACAGGGCTATGGGGGGAGTGGGCGGGGCAGTGGGATTAGTTTGGGGACTGATATAGGTCTATGGGGAGAGAGTGGGGTAGTGTGATTAGTTTGGGGATTGATACAGGGCTATGGGGAGAGAGCGGGGGGCAGTGGGATTAGTTTGGGGATTGATACAGGGCTATGGGGGGAGTGGGCGACAGTGGGATTAGTTTGGGGATTAATACAGGGCTATGGGGAGAGAGATGGGGGGCAGTGGGATTAGTTTGGGGATTGATACAGGGCTATGGGGAGAGAGATGGGGGGCAGTGGGATTAGTTTGGGGATTGATACAGGGCTATGGGGGGAGAGGGCGGGGGGCAGTGGGATTAGTTTGGGCACTGATACAGGGCTATGGGGAGAGAGCGGGGGCAGTGGGATTAGTTTGGGGATTGATACAGGGCTATGGGGAGAGAGCGGGGGACAGTGGGATTAGTTTGGGGATTGATACAGGGCCATGGAGAGAGAGAGCGGGGACAGTGGGATAAGTTTGGGGATTGATACAGGGCTATGGGGAGAGAGATGGGGGGCAGTGGGATTAGTTTGGAGATTGATACAGGGCTATGGGGAGAGAGCGGGTGCAGTGGGATTAGTTTGGGGATTGATACAGGGCTATGGGGAGAGAGCGGGGGACAGTGGGATTAGTTTGGGGATTGATACAGGGCCATGGAGAGAGAGAGCGGGGACAGTGGGATAAGTTTGGGGATTGATACAGGGCTATGGGGAGAGAGATGGGGGGCAGTGGGATTAGTTTGGAGATTGATACAGGGCTATGGGGAGAGAGCGGGTGCAGTGGGATTAGTTTGGGCACTGATACAGGGCTATGGGGAGAGAGAGCGGGGCAGTGGGATTAGTTTGGGGATTGATAGAGGGCTATGGAGAGAGAGTGTGTGGGCAGTGGGATTAGTTTGGGGATCGATACAGGGCTATGGGGAGAGAGCGGGGGACAGTGGGATTAGTTTGGGGATTGATACAGGGCTATGGGGAGAGAGTGGGGGCAGTGGGATTAGTTTGGGGATCGATACAGGGCTATGGGGAGAGAGCAGGGCAGTGGGATTAGTTTGGGGATCGATACAGGGCTATGGGGAGAGAGAGTGGGGGGGCAATGGGATTAGTTTGGGGACTGATACAGGGCTATGGGGAGAGAGCGGGGGACAGTGGGATTAGTTTGCGGATTGATACAGGGCTATGGGGAGAGAGAGTGGGGGACAGTGGGATTAGTTTGGGGATCGATACAGGGCTATGAGGAGAGAGCGGGGGCAGTGGGATTAGTTTGGGGATTGATACAGGGCTATGGGGGGAGAGAGCGGGGGGACAGTGGGATTAGTTTGGGGATCGATACAGGGCTATGAGGAGAGAGCGGGGGCAGTGGAATTAGTTTGGGGACTGATACAGGGCTATGGGGGGAGAGAGCGGGGCAATGGGATTAGTTTGAGGATTGATACAGGGCTATGGGGAGAGAGTGGGGGGGCAGTGGGATTAGTTTGTGGATTTGTAGAGGGCTATGGGGAGAGAGTGGGGGGAAGTGGGATTAGTTTTGGGATTGATACAGGGCTATGGGTAGAGAGCGGGGCAGTGGGATTAGTTTGGGGATTGATACAGGGGTATGGGGGGAGAGAGAGGGGGGCAGTGGGATTAGTTTGGGGAACGATACAGGGCTATGGGGAGAGAGAGAGGGGGGCAGTGGGATTAGTTTGTGGATTGATACAGGGCTATGGGGAGAGAGCGGGGGACAGTGGGATTAGTTTGGGGATTGGTACAGGGCTATAGAGAGAGAGCGGGGGGACAGTGGGATTAGTTTGGGGATCGATACAGGTCTATGAGGAGAGAGTGGGGCAGTGGGATTAGTTTGGGGACTGATACAGGGCTATGGGGAGAGCGCGGGGGGCGGTGGGATTAGTTTGGGGATTGATACAGGGCTATGGGGAGAGAGGGCGGGGCAGTGGGATTAGTTTGGGGATTGATACAGGGCTATGGGGAGAGAGCGGGGGGCAGTGGGATTAGTTTGGGGATTGATACAGGGCTAAGGGGAGAGAGAGCGGGGCAGTGGGATTAGTTTGGGGACCGATACAGGGCTATGGGGAGACAGTGGGGGGCAGTGGGATTAGTTTGGGGATTGATACAGGGCTATGGGGAGAGAGCGGGGGGCAGTGGGATTAGTTTGGGGATTGATACAGGGCTATGGGGAGAGAGCGGGGAAGTGTGAATTGTTTGGGGATTGATACAGGGCTATGGGGAGAGAGTGGGGTGCAGTGGGTTTAGTTTGGGGTTTGATACAGGGCTATGGGGAGAGAGATGGGGGGCAGTGGGATTAGTTTGGGGATTGATACAGGGCTATGGGGAGAGAGTGGGTGCAGTGGGTTTAGTTTGGGGTTTGATACAGGGCTATGGGGAGAGAGCGGGGGTCAGTGGGATTAGTTTGGGGATTGATACAGGGCTATGGGGAGAGAGCGGGGAAGTGTGATTTGTTTGGGGATTGATACAGGGCTATGGGGAGAGAGTGGGGTGCAGTGGGTTTAGTTTGGGGATTGATACAGGGCTATGGGGAGAGACTGGGGGGCAGTGGGATTAGTTTGGGGACTGATACAGGGCTATGGGGAGAGAGTGGGGCAGTGGGATTAGTTTGGGGATTGATACAGGGCTATGGGGTGAGAGTGGGGGGGCAGTGGGATTAGTTTGGGTATTGATACAGCGCTATGGGTAGAGAGTGGGGGACAGTGGGATTAGTTTGGGGATTGATACAGGGCTATGGGGAGAGAGCGGGGGGCAGTGGGATTAGTTTGGGTATTGATACAGCGCTATGGGTAGAGAGTGGGGGGCAGTGGGATTAGTTTGGGGATTGATACAGGGCTATAGGAAGAGCGCGAGGGGCAGTGGGATTAGTTTGGGGATTGATACAGGGCTATGGGGAGAGAGCGGGGTCAGTGGGATTAGTTTGGGGATTGATACCGTGCTATGGGGAGAGAGCGGGGACAGTGGGATTAGTTTGGGGATCGATACAGGGCTATGGGGAGAGAGTGGGGGACAGTGGGATTAGTTTGGGGACTGATACAGGGCTATGGGGAGAGAGCGGGGCAGTGGGATTAGTTTAGGGATTGATACAGGGCTATGGGGAGAGAGCGGGGCAGTGTGATTAGTTTGGGGATTGATACAGGGCTATGGGGAGAGAGCGGGGCAGTGGGATTAGTTTGGGGATTGATACAGGGGTATGGGGAGAGAGTGGGGGACAGTGGGATTAGTTTGGGGACTGATACAGGGGTATGGGGAGAGAGCGGGGGGCAGTGGGATTAGTTTGGGCACTGATACAGGGCTATGAGGAGAGAGTGGGGGGACAGTGGGATTAGTTTGGGGATTGATACAGGGCTATAGGGAGAGAGAGTGGGGCCAGTGGGATTAGTTTGGGGATTGATACAGGGCTATGGGGAGAGAGAGAGGGGGGCAGTGGGATTAGTTTGGGGATTGATACAGAGCTATGGGGGGAGAGAGAGGGGGGCAGTGGGATTAGTTCGGAGGTTGATACAGGGCAATGTGGAGAGTGTCGGGGGCAGTGGGATTAGTTTGGGGATTGATACAGGGCTATGGGGGGAGAGGGCGGGGCAGTGGGATTAGTTTGCGGACTGATACAGGGGTATGGGGAGAGAGCGGTCAGTGGGATTAGTTTGGGGATCGATACAGGGCTATGGGGAGAGAGTGGGGGGCAGTGGGATTAGTTTGGGGATTGATACAGGGCTATGGGGAGAGCGCGGGGGGCAGTGGTATTTGGGGATTGATACAGGGCGATGGGGAGAGAGCGGGGGACAGTGGGATTAGTTTGGGGATTGATACAGGGCTATGGGGAGAGAGAGGGGGGCAGTGGGATTAGTTTGGGGATTGATACAGGGCTATGGGGAGAGAGAGAGGGGGGCAGTGGGATTAGTTTGGGGATTGAGACAGGGCTATGGGGGGAGAGATTGCGGGGCAGTGGGATTAGTTTGGGGACTGATACAGGGCTATGGGGGCAGAGGGCGGGGCAGTGGGATTAGTTTGGGGATTGATACAGGGCTATGGGGGCAGAGGGCGGGGCAGTGGGATTAGTTTGGGGATTGATACAGGGCTATGGGGAGAGAGCGGGGGCAGTGGGATTAGTTTGGGGATTGATACAGGGGTATGGGGGGAGAGAGAGGGGGGCAGTGGGATTAGTTTGGGGAACGATACAGGGCTATGGGGAGAGAGAGAGGGGGGCAGTGGGATTAGTTTGTGGATTGATACAGGGCTATGGGGAGAGAGCGGGGGACAGTGGGATTAGTTTGGGGATTGGTACAGGGCTATAGAGAGAGAGCGGGGGGACAGTGGGATTAGTTTGGGGATCGATACAGGTCTATGAGGAGAGAGTGGGGCAGTGGGATTAGTTTGGGGACTGATACAGGGCTATGGGGAGAGCGCGGGGGGCGGTGGAATTAGTTTAGGATTGATACAGGGCTATGGGGAGAGAGGGCGGGGCAGTGGGATTAGTTTGGGGATTGATACAGGGCTATGGGGAGAGAGCGGGGGGCAGTGGGATTAGTTTGGGGATTGATACAGGGCTATGGGGGGAGAGAGCGTGGGGCAGTGGGATTAGTTTGGGGATCGATACAGGGCGATGGGGAGAGAGCAGGGGGACAGTGGGATTAGTTTGGGGATTGATACAGGGCTATGGGGAGAGAGGGCGGGGCAGTGGGATTAGTTTGGGGATTGATACAGGGCTATGGGGAGAGAGAGTGGGACAGTGGGAATAGTTTGGGGACTGATACAGGGCTATGGGGAGAGCGCGGGGGGCGGTGGGATTAGTTTGGGGATTGATACAGGGCTATGGGGAGAGGGCGGGGGCAGTGGGATTAGTTTGGGGATTGATACAGGGCTGTGGGGAGAGAGCGGGGGGCAGTGGGATTAGTTTGGGGATTGATACAGGGCTATGGGGAGAGAGGGTGGGGCAGTGGGATTAGTTTGGGGATTGGTACAGGGCTATGGGGAGAGAGCGGGGGGCAGTGGGATTAGTGTGAGATTTGATTCAGGGCAATGGGGAGAGAGAGCGGAGGCAGTGGGATTAGTTTGGAGATTGATATAGGGCTATGGGGAGAGAGAGAGAGAGAGAGTGTGGCAGTGGGATTAGTTTGGGGATTGATACAGAGCTATGGGGGGAGAGAGAGGGGGGCAGTGGGATTAGTTCGGAGGTTGATACAGGGCTATGGGGAGAGAGCGGGGGACAGTGGGATTAGTTTGCGGATTGATACAGGGCTATGGGGGGAGAGTGGGGGGCAGTGGGATTAGTTTGGGGATTGATAAAGGGCTATGGGGAGAGAGCGGGGGGCAGTGGGATTAGTTTGGGGATTGATACAGGGCTATGGGGAGAGAGGGCGGGGCAGTGGGATTAGTTTGGGGATTGGTACAGGGCTATGGGGAGAGAGTGGGGGGCAGTGGGATTAGTTTGGGGATTGATACAGGGCTATGGGGAGAGAGCGGGGGTAGTGGGATTAGTTTGGGGATTGATACAGGGCTATGGGGAGAGAGCGGGGTTAGTGGGATTAGTTTGGGGATTGATACAGGGCTATGGAGAGAGAGTGGGGGGCAGTGGGATTAGTTTGGGGATTGATACAGGGCTATGGGGAGAGAGTGGGGGCAGTGGGATTAGTTTGGGGATTGATACAGGGCTATGGGGAGAGAGCGGGGGACAGTGGGATTAGTTTGTGTATTGATACAGGACTATGGGGAAAGAGAGTGGGGGACAGTGGGATTAGTTTGGGGATTGATACAGGGCTATGGGGAGAGAGTGGGGGCAGTGGGATTAGTTTGGGGATTGATACAGGGCTATGGGGAGAGAGCGGGGGACAGTGGGATTAGTTTGTGTATTGATACAGGACTATGGGGAAAGAGAGTGGGGGGGCAGTGGGATTAGTTTGGGGATTGATACAGGGCTATGGGGAGAGAGTGGGGGAAGTGGGATTAGTTTGGGGATCGATACAGGGCTATGGGGAGAGAGCGGGGAAGTGGGATTAGTTTGGGGATCGATACAGGGCTTTGGGGAGAGAGTGGGGGGACAGTGGGATTAGTTTGTGTATTGATACAGGACTATGGGGAAAGAGAGTGGGGCAGTGGGATTAGTTTGGGGATTGATACAGTGCTCTGGGGAGAGAGCGGGGGGACTGTGGGATTAGTTTGGGGATTGATACAGTGCTCTGGGGAGAGAGCGGGGGGACAGTGGGATTAGTTTGGGGATCGATACAGGGCTTTGGGGAGAGTGCGGGGGACAGTGGGATAAGTTTGGGGATTGATACAGGGCTATGGGGAGAGAGCAGGGGACAGTGGAATTAGTTTGGGGATCGATACAGGGGTATGGGGAGAGAGAGAGTGGGGGGACATTGGGATTAGTTTAGGGACTGATACAGGGCTATGGGGAGTGAGCGGGGGGACAGTGGGATTAGTTTGGGGATTGATACAGGGCTATGGGGAGAGAGCGGGGGGCAGTGGGATTAGTTTGGGGATTGATACAGGGCTATGGGGAGAGAGGGGGGGCAGTGGGATTAGTTTGGGGATTGATAGAGGGCTATGGGGAGAGAGCGGGGTCAGTGGGATTAGTTTGGGGATTGATACAGGGCTATGGGGGGAGAGTGGGGGACAGTGGGATTAGTTTGGGGATTGATACAGGGCTATGGGGAGAGAGAGGGGGACAGTGGGATTAGTTTGGGTATTGATACAGGGCTATGGGGGGAGAGCGGGGCCCAGTGGGATTAGTTTGGGGATTGATACAGGGCTATGGGGAGAGAGTGGGGGACAGTGGGATTAGTTTGGGGATTGATACAGGGCTATGGGGAGAGAGCGGGGGACAGTGGGATTAGTTTGGGGATTGATACAGGGCTATGGGGAGAGAGAGTGGGGCAGTGGGATTAGTTTGGGGACTGATACAGGGCTATGGGGAGAGCGCGGGGGACAGTGGGATTAGTTTGGAGATTGATACAGGGCTATGGGGAGAGCGCGGGGGGCCGTGGGATTAGTTTGGGGATTGATGCAGGGCTATGGGGAGAGGGCGGGGGCAGTGGGATTAGTTTGGGGATTGATACAGGGCTATGGGGAGAGGGCGGGGGCAGTGGGATTAGTTTGGGGATTGATACAGGGCTATGGGGAGAGAGCGGGGGGAAGTGGGATTAGTTTGGGGATTGATACAGGGCTATGGGGAGAGAGGGGGGGCAGTGGGATTAGTTTGGGGATTGATAGAGGGCTATGGGGATAGAGTGGGGGGCAATGGGATTAGTTTGGAGACTGATACAGGGCTATGGGGGAGAGAGCGGGGGGGCAGTGGGATTAGTGTGAGATTTGATTCAGGGCAATGGGGAGAGAGAGTGGGGCAGTCGGATTAGTTTGTGGACTGATACAGGGCTATGAGGAGAGAGCGGAGGCAGTGGGATTAGTTTGGAGATTGATACAGATCTATGGGGGGAGAGAGAGGGGGGCAGTGGGATTAGTTCGGAGGTTGATTCAGGGCTATGGGGAGAGAGCGGGGGACAGTGGGATTAGTTTGCGGATTGATACAGGGCAATGGGGGGAGTGTGGGGGGCAGTGGGATTAGTTTGGGGATTGATAAAGGGCTATGGGGAGAGAGCGGGGGGCAGTGGGATTAGTTTGGGGATTGATACAGGGCTATGGGGGGAGAGGGCGGGGCAGTGGGATTAGTTTGGGGATTGATACAGGGCTATGGGGAGAGAGCGGGGGTAGTGGGATTAGTTTGGGGATTGATACAGGGCTATGGGGAGAGAGTGGGGGGCAGTGGGATTAGTTTGGGGATTGATACAGGGCTATGGGGAGAGAGCGGGGGTAGTGGGATTAGTTTGGGGATTGATACAGGGCTATGGGGAGAGAGCGGGGTCAGTGGGATTAGTTTGGGGATTGATACAGGGCTATGGAGAGAGAGTGGGGGGCAGTGGGATTAGTTTGGGGATTGATACAGGGCTATGGGGAGAGAGAGCGGGGGGACAGTGGGATTAGTTTGTGGACTGATACAGGGCTATGGGTAGAGAGCGGGGGGCGCAGTGGGATTAGTTTGGGGATCGATACAGGGCTATGGGGAGAGAGCGGGGGCAGTGGGATTAGTTTGGGGACTGATACAGGGCTATGGGGGGAGAGAGCGGGGGACAGTGGGATTAGTTTGAGGATTGATACAGGGCTATGGGGAGAGAGTGGGGGGGCAGTGGGATTAGTTTGTGGATTTGTAGAGGGCTATGGGGAGAGAGTGGGGGGAAGTGGGATTAGTTTTGGGATTGATACAGGGCTATGGGGAGAGAGAGCGGGGGGGCAGTGGGATTAGTTTGGGGTTTGATACAGGGCTATGGGGAGAGAGAGCAGGGCAGTGGGATTAGTTTGGGGATTGATACAGGGCTATGGGGAGAGAGTGGGGATACTGGGATTAGTTTGGGGATTGATACAGGGCTATGGGGAGAGAGCGGGGGGCAGTGGGATTAGTTTGGGGATTGATACAGGGGTATAGGGAGAGAGTAGGGACAGTGGGATTAGTTTGGGGATCGATACAGGGCTATGGGGAGAGAGTGCGAGGGCAGTGGGATTAGTTTGGGGATTGATACAGGGCTATGGGGAGAGAGAGCGGGGGGGCAGTGGGATTAGTTTGGGGATTGATACAGGGCTATGGGGAGAGAGTGGGGGGAAAGTGGGATTAGTTTGGGGATTGATACAGGGCTATGGGGAGAGAGCGGGGGCAGTGGGATTAGTTTGTGGATCGATACAGGGCTATGGGGAGAGAGTGGGGGGAAGAGGGATTACTTTTGGGATTGATACAGGGCTATGGGGAGAGAGTGGGGTAGTGTGATTAGTTTGGGGATTGATACAGGGCTATGGGGAGAGAGCGGGGGGCACTGGGATTAGTTTGGGGACTGATACAGGGCTATGGGGAGAGAGCAGGGCAGTGGGATTAGTTTGGGGATTGATACAGGGCTATGGGGAGAGAGCGGAGGCAGTGGGATTAGTTTGGGGATTGATAGAGGGCTATGGGGGGAGAGCGAGGTAAATGGGATTAGTTTGGGGATCGATACAGGGCTATAGGCAGAGAGCGGGGGGCACTGGGATTAGTTTGGGGACTGATACAGGGCTATGAAGAGAGAGTGGGGTAGTGGGATTAGTTTGCGGATTGATACAGGGCTATGGGAGAGAGCGGGGGCAGTGGGATTAGTTTGGGGATTGATACAGGGCTATGAAGAGAGAGTGGGGTAGTGGGATTAGTTTGGGGATTGATACAGGGCTATGAAGAGAGAGTGGGGTAGTGTGATTAGTTTGGGGATTGATACAGGGCTATGGGGAGAGAGTGGGGGGCAGTGGGATTAGTTTGTGGATCGATACAGGGCTACGGGGAGAGAGTGGGGCAGTGGGATTAGTTTGTGGATCGATACAGGGCTATAGAGAGAGAGTGGGGGCAGTGGGATTAGTTTGGGGATTGATACAGGGCTATGGGGGGAGAGATGGGGGGCAGTGGGATTAGTTTGGAGATTGATACAGGGCTATGGGGGGAGAGTGGGGGGAAGTGGGATTAGTTTTGGGATTGATACAGGGCTATGGGGAGAGAGTGGGGTAGTGTGATTAGTTTGGGGATTGATACAGGGCTATGGGGAGAGAGCGGGGGTCAGTGGGATTAGTTTGGGGATTGATACAGGGCTATGGGGGGAGTGGGCGGGGGGCAGTGGGATTAGTTTGGGGATTGATACAGGGCTATGAGGAGAGAGCGGGGGCAGTGGGATTAGTTTGGGGACTGATATAGGGCTATGGGGAGAGAGCGGGGGCAGTGGGATTAGTTTGGGGATTGATACAGGGCTATGGGGAGAGAGAGTGGGGGACAGTGGGATTAGTTTGGGGATTGATACAGGGCTAAGGGGGGAGAGAGCGGGGGGACAGTGGGATTAGTTTGGGGATCGATACAGGGCTATGGGGAGAGAGCGGGGGCAGTGGGATTAGTTTGGGGACTGATACAGGGCTATGGGGGGAGAGAGCGGGGGACAGTGGGATTAGTTTGAGGATTGATACAGGGCTATGGGGAGAGAGTGGGGGGGCAGTGGGATTAGTTTGTGGATTTGTAGAGGGCTATGGGGAGAGAGTGGGGGGAAGTGGGATTAGTTTTGGGATTGATACAGGGCTATGGGGAGAGAGAGCGGGGGGGCAGTGGGATTAGTTTGGGGTTTGATACAGGGCTATGGGGAGAGAGAGCAGGGCAGTGGGATTAGTTTGGGGATTGATACAGGGCTATGGGGAGAGAGTGGGGGCACTGGGATTAGTTTGGGGATTGATACAGGGCTATGGGGAGAGAGCGGGGGGCAGTGGGATTAGTTTGGGGATTGATACAGGGGTATAGGGAGAGAGTAGGGACAGTGGGATTAGTTTGGGGATCGATACAGGGCTATGGGGAGAGAGTGCGAGGGCAGTGGGATTAGTTTGGGGATTGATACAGGGCTATGGGGAGAGAGAGCGGGGGGGCAGTGGGATTAGTTTGGGGATTGATACAGGGCTATGGGGAGAGAGTGGGGGGAAAGTGGGATTAGTTTGGGGATTGATACAGGGCTATGGGGAGAGAGCGGGGGCAGTGGGATTAGTTTGTGGATCGATACAGGGCTATGGGGAGAGAGTGGGGGGAAGTGGGATTACTTTTGGGATTGATACAGGGCTATGGGGAGAGAGTGGGGTAGTGTGATTAGTTTGGGGATTGATACAGGGCTATGGGGAGAGAGCGGGGGGCACTGGGATTAGTTTGGGGACTGATACAGGGCTATGGGGAGAGAGCAGGGCAGTGGGATTAGTTTGGGGATTGATACAGGGCTATGGGGAGAGAGCGGAGGCAGTGGGATTAGTTTGGGGATTGATAGAGGGCTATGGGGGGAGAGCGAGGTAAATGGGATTAGTTTGGGGATCGATACAGGGCTATAGGCAGAGAGCGGGGGGCACTGGGATTAGTTTGGGGACTGATACAGGGCTATGAAGAGAGAGTGGGGTAGTGGGATTAGTTTGCGGATTGATACAGGGCTATGGGAGAGAGCGGGGGCAGTGGGATTAGTTTGGGGATTGATACAGGGCTATGAAGAGAGAGTGGGGTAGTGGGATTAGTTTGGGGATTGATACAGGGCTATGAAGAGAGAGTGGGGTAGTGTGATTAGTTTGGGGATTGATACAGGGCTATGGGGAGAGAGTGGGGGGCAGTGGGATTAGTTTGTGGATCGATACAGGGCTACGGGGAGAGAGTGGGGCAGTGGGATTAGTTTGTGGATCGATACAGGGCTATAGAGAGAGAGTGGGGGCAGTGGGATTAGTTTGGGGATTGATACAGGGCTATGGGGGGAGAGATGGGGGGCAGTGGGATTAGTTTGGAGATTGATACAGGGCTATGGGGGGAGAGTGGGGGGAAGTGGGATTAGTTTTGGGATTGATACAGGGCTATGGGGAGAGAGTGGGGTAGTGTGATTAGTTTGGGGATTGATACAGGGCTATGGGGAGAGAGCGGGGGTCAGTGGGATTAGTTTGGGGATTGATACAGGGCTATGGGGGGAGTGGGCGGGGGGCAGTGGGATTAGTTTGGGGATTGATACAGGGCTATGAGGAGAGAGCGGGGGCAGTGGGATTAGTTTGGGGACTGATATAGGGCTATGGGGAGAGAGCGGGGGCAGTGGGATTAGTTTGGGGACTGATACAGGGCTATGGGGAGAGAGATGGGGGGCAGTGGGATTAGTTTGGAGATTGATACAGGGCTATGGGGGGAGAGGGCGGGGGGCAGTGGGATTAGTTTTGGGATTGATACAGGGCTATGAGGAGATAGCGGGGGCAGTGGGATTAGTTTGGGGATTGATACAGGGCTATGGGGAGAGAGCGGGGGACAGTGGGATTAGTTTGGGGATTGATACAGGGCTATGGGGAGAGAGTGGGGGGACAGTGGGATTAGTTTGGGGATTGATACAGGGCTATGGGGAGAGAGTGGGGGGCAGTGGGATTAGTTTGGGGATTGATACAGGGCTATGGGGAGAGAGCGGGGGACAGTGGGATTAGTTTGGGGATTGATACAGGGCTATGGGGAGAGAGATGGGGGGCAGTGGGATTAGTTTGGAGATTGATACAGGGCTATGGCGAGAGAGCGGGTGCAGTGGGATTAGTTTGGGGATCGATACAGGGCTATGGGGAGAGAACGGGACAGTGGGATTAGTTTGGGGATCGATACAGGGCTATGGGGAGAGTGCGGGGGCAGTGGGATTAGTTTGGGGATCGATACAGGGCTATGGGGAGAGAGAGCGGGGGGGGACAGTGGGATTAGTTTGGGGATTGATACAGGGCTATGGAGAGAGAGTGTGTGGGCAGTGGGATTAGTTTGGGGATCGATACAGGGCTATGGGGAGAGAGCGGGGGGACAGTGGGATTAGTTTGGGGACTGATACAGGGCTATGGGGAGAGAGAGGGGGGCAGTGGGATTAGTTTGGGGATCGATACAGGGCTATGGGGGGAGAGAGCGGGGGGACAGTGGGATTAGTTTGGGGATCGATACAGGGCTATGGGGAGAGAGCGGGGGCAGTGGGATTAGTTTGGGGATTGATACAGGGCTATGGGGAGAGAGAGTGGGGGACAGTGGGATTAGTTTGGGGATTGATACAGGGCTAAGGGGGGAGAGAGCGGGGGGACAGTGGGATTAGTTTGGGGATCGATACAGGGCTATGGGGAGAGAGCGGGGCAGTGGGATTAGTTTGAGGATTGATACAGGGCTATGGGGAGAGAGTGGGGGCACTGGGATTAGTTTGGGGATTGATACAGGGCTATGGGGAGAGAGAGCGGGGGGCAGTGGGATTAGTTTCGGGTTTGATACAGGGCTATGGGGAGAGAGAGTGGGGGACAGTGGGATTAGTTTGGGGATTGATACAGGGCTAAGGGGGGAGAGAGCGGGGGGACAGTGGGATTAGTTTGGGGACTGATACAGGGCTATGGGGAGAGAGAGCGGGGGCAGTGGGATTAGTTTGGGGATTGATACAGGGCTATGGGGAGAGAGAGCGGGGGGCAGTGGGATTAGTTTGGGGTTTGATACAGGGCTATGGGGAGAGAGAGCGGGGGGGCAGTGGGATTAGTTTGGGGACTGATACAGGGCTGTGGGGGGAGAGCGGGGGCAGTGGGATTAGTTTGGGGATTGATACAGGGCTATGGGGAGAGAGAGCGGGGCAGTGGGATTAGTTTGGGGACCGATACAGGGCTATGGGGAGACAGTGGGGGGCAGTGGGATTAGTTTGGGGATTGATACAGGGCTATGGGGAGAGAGTGCGAGGGCAGTGGGATTAGTTTGCGGATTGATACAGGGCTATGAGGAGAGAGTGGGGGGAAAGTGGGATTAGTTTGGGGATTGATACAGGGCTATGGGGAGAGAGCGGGGGCAGTGGGATTAGTTTGTGGATCGATACAGGGCTATGGGGAGAGAGTGGGGGGAAGTGGGATTAGTTTTGGGATTGATACAGGGCTATGGGGAGAGAGTGGGGGGCAGTGGGATTAGTTTGGGGACTGATATAGGGCTATGGGGAGAGAGCGGGGGTCAGTGGGATTAGTTTGGGGATTAATACAGGGCTATGGGGAGAGAGCGGGGGCAGTGGGATTAGTTTGGGGATTGATACAGGGCTATGGGGAGAGAGTGGGGTAGTGGGATTAGTTTGCGGATTGATACAGGGTATGGGGAGAGAGCGGGGGGACAGTGGGATTAGTTTGGGGATTGATACAGGGCTATGAAGAGAGAGTGGGGTAGTGGGATTAGTTTGGGGATTGATACAGGGCTATGAAGAGAGAGTGGGGTAGTGGGATTAGTTTGGGGATTGATACAGGGCTATGGAGAGAGAGCGGAGAAGTGGGATTAGTTTGGGGATTGATCCAGGGCTATGGGGAGAGAGCGGGGGGCAGTGGGATTAGTTTGTGGATCGATACAGGGCTACGGGGAGAGAGTGGGGCAGTGGGATTAGTTTGTGGATCGATACAGGGCTATAGAGAGAGAGTGGGGGCAGTGGGATTAGTTTGGGGATTGATACAGGACTATGGGGGGAGAGTGGGGGGAAGTGGGATTAGTTTTGGGATTGATACAGGGCTATGGGGAGAGAGTGGGGTAGTGTGATTAGTTTGGGGATCGATACAGGGCTATGGGGAGAGAGCGGGGGACAGTGGGATTAGTTTGGGGATCGATACAGGGCTATGGGGAGAGAGTGGGGGCAGTGGGATTAGTTTGGGGATCGTTACAGGGCTATGGGGAGAGAGAGTTGGGGGGGCAATGGGATTAATTTGGGGACTGATACAGGGCTATGGGGAGAGAGCGGGGGACAGTGGGATTAGTTTGCAGATTGATACAGGGCTATGGGGGGAGAGAGCGGGGGGACAGTGGGATTAGTTTGGGGATCGATACAGGGCTATGGGGAGAGAGCGGGGGCAGTTTGATTAGTTTGGGGATTGATACAGGGCTATGGGGAGAGAGAGTTGGGGGGGCAATGGGATTAGTTTGGGGACTGATACAGGGCTATGGGGAGAGAGCGGGGGACAGTGGGATTAGTTTGGGGATTGATACAGGGCTATGGGGGGAGAGAGCGGGGGGACAGTGGGATTAGTTTGGGGATCGATACAGGGCTATGGGGAGAGAGCGGGGGCAGTGGGATTAGTTTGGGGATTGATACAGGGCTATGGGGAGAGAGAGTGGGGGACAGTGGGATTAGTTTGGGGATTGATACAGGGCTAAGGGGGGAGAGAGCGGGGGGACAGTGGGATTAGTTTGGGGATCGATACAGGGCTATGGGGAGAGAGCGGGGGCAGTGCGATTAGTTTGGGGACTGATACAGGGCTATGGGGGGAGAGAGCGGGGGACAGTGGGATTAGTTTGAGGATTGATACAGGGCTATGGGGAGAGAGTGGGGGGGCAGTGGGATTAGTTTGTGGATTTGTAGAGGGCTATGGGGAGAGAGTGGGGGGAAGTGGGATTAGTTTTGGGATTGATACAGGGCTATGGGGAGAGAGAGCGGGGGGGCAGTGGGATTAGTTTGGGGTTTGATACAGGGCTATGGGGAGAGAGAGCAGGGCAGTGGGATTAGTTTGGGGATTGATACAGGGCTATGGGGAGAGAGTGGGGGCACTGGGATTAGTTTGGGGATTGATACAGGGCTATGGGGAGAGAGCGGGGGGCAGTGGGATTAGTTTGGGGATTGATACAGGGGTATAGGGAGAGAGTAGGGACAGTGGGATTAGTTTGGGGATCGATACAGGGCTATTGGGAGAGAGTGCGAGGGCAGTGGGATTAGTTTGGGGATTGATACAGGGCTATGGGGAGAGAGAGCGGGGGGGCAGTGGGATTAGTTTGGGGATTGATACAGGGCTATGGGGAGAGAGTGCGAGGGCAGTGGGATTAGTTTGCGGATTGATACAGGGCTATGAGGAGAGAGTGGGGGGAAAGTGGGATTAGTTTGGGGATTGATACAGGGCTATGGGGAGAGAGCGGGGGGAAGTGGGATTACTTTTGGGATTGATACAGGGCTATGGGGAGAGAGTGGGGTAGTGTGATTAGTTTGGGGATTGATACAGGGCTATGGGGAGAGAGCGGGGGGCAGTGGGATTAGTTTGGGGATTGATACAGGGCTATGGGGGGAGTGGGCGGGGCAGTGGGATTAGTTTGGGGACTGATATAGGTCTATGGGGAGAGAGTGGGGTAGTGTGATTAGTTTGGGGATTGATACAGGGCTATGGGGAGAGAGCGGGGGGCAGTGGGATTAGTTTGGGGATTGATACAGGGCTATGGGGGGAGTGGGCGACAGTGGGATTAGTTTGGGGATTAATACAGGGCTATGGGGAGAGAGATGGGGGGCAGTGGGATTAGTTTGGGGATTGATACAGGGCTATGGGGAGAGAGATGGGGGGCAGTGGGATTAGTTTGGAGATTGATACAGGGCTATGGGGAGAGAGAGTGGGGCAGTGGGATTAGTTTGGGGATTGATACAGGGCTATGGGGGGAGAGGGCGGGGGGCAGTGGGATTAGTTTGGGCACTGATACAGGGCTATGGGGAGAGAGCGGGGGCAGTGGGATTAGTTTGGGGATTGATACAGGGCTATGGGGAGAGAGATGGGGGGCAGTGGGATTAGTTTGGAGATTGATACAGGGCTATGGGGAGAGAGCGGGTGCAGTGGGATTAGTTTGGGGATTGATACAGGGCTATGGGGAGAGAGCGGGGGCAGTGGGATTAGTTTGGGGATTGATACAGGGCTATGGGGAGAGAGCGGGGGACAGTGGGATTAGTTTGGGGATTGATACAGGGCCATGGAGAGAGAGAGCGGGGACAGTGGGATAAGTTTGGGGATTGATACAGGGCTATGGGGAGAGAGATGGGGGGCAGTGGGATTAGTTTGGAGATTGATACAGGGCTATGGGGAGAGAGCGGGTGCAGTGGGATTAGTTTGGGCACTGATACAGGGCTATGGGGAGAGAGAGCGGGGCAGTGGGATTAGTTTGGGGATTGATAGAGGGCTATGGAGAGAGAGTGTGTGGGCAGTGGGATTAGTTTGGGGATCGATACAGGGCTATGGGGAGAGAGCGGGGGACAGTGGGATTAGTTTGGGGATTGATACAGGGCTATGGGGAGAGAGTGGGGGCAGTGGGATTAGTTTGGGGATCGATACAGGGCTATGGGGAGAGAGCAGGGCAGTGGGATTAGTTTGGGGATCGATACAGGGCTATGGGGAGAGAGAGTGGGGGGGCAATGGGATTAGTTTGGGGACTGATACAGGGCTATGGGGAGAGAGCGGGGGACAGTGGGATTAGTTTGCGGATTGATACAGGGCTATGGGGAGAGAGAGTGGGGGACAGTGGGATTAGTTTGGGGATCGATACAGGGCTATGAGGAGAGAGCGGGGGCAGTGGGATTAGTTTGGGGATTGATACAGGGCTATGGGGGGAGAGAGCGGGGGGACAGTGGGATTAGTTTGGGGATCGATACAGGGCTATGAGGAGAGAGCGGGGGCAGTGGAATTAGTTTGGGGACTGATACAGGGCTATGGGGGGAGAGAGCGGGGCAATGGGATTAGTTTGAGGATTGATACAGGGCTATGGGGAGAGAGTGGGGGGGCAGTGGGATTAGTTTGTGGATTTGTAGAGGGCTATGGGGAGAGAGTGGGGGGAAGTGGGATTAGTTTTGGGATTGATACAGGGCTATGGGTAGAGAGCGGGGCAGTGGGATTAGTTTGGGGATTGATACAGGGCTATGGGGACAGAGAGCGGGGGGGCAGTGGGATTAGTTTGGGGATTGATACAGGGCTATGGGGAGAGAGAGCAGGGCAGTGGGATTAGTTTGGGGACTGATACAGGGCTATGGGGAGAGAGTGGGGGGCAGTGGGATTAGTTTGGGGATTGATACAGGGCGATGGGGAGAGAGTGGGGGACAGTGGGATTAGTTTGGGGATTGATACAGGGCTATGGGGAGAGAGCGGCGGGCAGTGGGATTAGTTTGGGGATTGATACAGGGCTAAGGGGAGAGAGAGCGGGGCAGTGGGATTAGTTTGGGGACCGATACAGGGCTATGGGGAGACAGTGGGGGGCAGTGGGATTAGTTTGGGGATTGATACAGGGCTATGGGGAGAGAGCGGGGGGCAGTGGGATTAGTTTGGGGATTGATACAGGGCTATGGGGAGAGAGCGGGGAAGTGTGAATTGTTTGGGGATTGATACAGGGCTATGGGGAGAGAGATGGGGGGCAGTGGGATTAGTTTGGAGATTGATACAGGGCCATGGAGAGAGAGAGCGGGGACAGTGGGATAAGTTTGGGGATTGATACAGGGCTATGGGGAGAGAGATGGGGGGCAGTGGGATTAGTTTGGAGATTGATACAGGGCTATGGGGAGAGAGCGGGTGCAGTGGGATTAGTTTGGGCACTGATACAGGGCAATGGGGAGAGAGAGCGGGGCAGTGGGATTAGTTTGGGGATTGATAGAGGGCTATGGAGAGAGAGTGTGTGGGCAGTGGGATTAGTTTGTGGATTTGTAGAGGGCTATGGGGAGAGAGTGGGGGGAAGTGGGATTAGTTTTGGGACTGATACAGGGCTATGGGGAGAGAGTGGGGGGCAGTGGGATTAGTTTGGGGATTGATACAGGGCTATGGGGAGAGAGCGGGGGGCAGTGGGATTAGTTTGGGGATTGATACAGGGGTATGGGGGGAGAGAGAGGGGGGCAGTGGGATTAGTTTGGGGAACGATACAGGGCTATGGGGAGAGAGAGAGGGGGGCAGTGGGATTAGTTTGTGGATTGATACAGGGCTATGGGGAGAGAGCGGGGGACAGTGGGATTAGTTTGGGGATTGGTACAGGGCTATAGAGAGAGAGCGGGGGGACAGTGGGATTAGTTTGGGGATCGATACAGGTCTATGAGGAGAGAGTGGGGCAGTGGGATTAGTTTGGGGACTGATACAGGGCTATGGGGAGAGCGCGGGGGGCGGTGGGATTAGTTTGGGGATTGATACAGGGCTATGGGGAGAGAGGGCGGGGCAGTGGGATTAGTTTGGGGATTGATACAGGGCTATGGGGAGAGAGCGGGGGGCAGTGGGATTAGTTTGGGGATTGATACAGGGCTAAGGGGAGAGAGAGCGGGGCAGTGGGATTAGTTTGGGGACCGATACAGGGCTATGGGGAGACAGTGGGGGGCAGTGGGATTAGTTTGGGGATTGATACAGGGCTATGGGGAGAGAGCGGGGGGCAGTGGGATTAGTTTGGGGATTGATACAGGGCTATGGGGAGAGAGCGGGGAAGTGTGAATTGTTTGGGGATTGATACAGGGCTATGGGGAGAGAGTGGGGTGCAGTGGGTTTAGTTTGGGGTTTGATACAGGGCTATGGGGAGAGAGATGGGGGGCAGTGGGATTAGTTTGGGGATTGATACAGGGCTATGGGGAGAGAGTGGGTGCAGTGGGTTTAGTTTGGGGTTTGATACAGGGCTATGGGGAGAGAGCGGGGGTCAGTGGGATTAGTTTGGGGATTGATACAGGGCTATGGGGAGAGAGCGGGGAAGTGTGATTTGTTTGGGGATTGATACAGGGCTATGGGGAGAGAGTGGGGTGCAGTGGGTTTAGTTTGGGGATTGATACAGGGCTATGGGGAGAGACTGGGGGGCAGTGGGATTAGTTTGGGGACTGATACAGGGCTATGGGGAGAGAGTGGGGCAGTGGGATTAGTTTGGGGATTGATACAGGGCTATGGGGTGAGAGTGGGGGGGCAGTGGGATTAGTTTGGGTATTGATACAGCGCTATGGGTAGAGAGTGGGGGACAGTGGGATTAGTTTGGGGATTGATACAGGGCTATGGGGAGAGAGCGGGGGGCAGTGGGATTAGTTTGGGTATTGATACAGCGCTATGGGTAGAGAGTGGGGGGCAGTGGGATTAGTTTGGGGATTGATACAGGGCTATAGGAAGAGCGCGAGGGGCAGTGGGATTAGTTTGGGGATTGATACAGGGCTATGGGGAGAGAGCGGGGTCAGTGGGATTAGTTTGGGGATTGATACCGTGCTATGGGGAGAGAGCGGGGACAGTGGGATTAGTTTGGGGATCGATACAGGGCTATGGGGAGAGAGTGGGGGACAGTGGGATTAGTTTGGGGACTGATACAGGGCTATGGGGAGAGAGCGGGGCAGTGTGATTAGTTTGGGGATTGATACAGGGCTATGGGGAGAGAGCGGGGCAGTGGGATTAGTTTGGGGATTGATACAGGGGTATGGGGAGAGAGTGGGGGACAGTGGGATTAGTTTGGGGACTGATACAGGGGTATGGGGAGAGAGCGGGGGGCAGTGGGATTAGTTTGGGCACTGATACAGGGCTATGAGGAGAGAGTGGGGGGACAGTGGGATTAGTTTGGGGATTGATACAGGGCTATAGGGAGAGAGAGTGGGGCCAGTGGGATTAGTTTGGGGATTGATACAGGGCTATGGGGAGAGAGAGAGGGGGGCAGTGGGATTAGTTTGGGGATTGATACAGAGCTATGGGGGGAGAGAGAGGGGGGCAGTGGGATTAGTTCGGAGGTTGATACAGGGCTATGTGGAGAGTGTCGGGGGCAGTGGGATTAGTTTGGGGATTGATACAGGGCTATGGGGGGAGAGGGCGGGGCAGTGGGATTAGTTTGCGGACTGATACAGGGGTATGGGGAGAGAGCGGTCAGTGGGATTAGTTTGGGGATCGATACAGGGCTATGGGGAGAGAGTGGGGGGCAGTGGGATTAGTTTGGGGATTGATACAGGGCTATGGGGAGAGCGCGGGGGGCAGTGGTATTTGGGGATTGATACAGGGCGATGGGGAGAGAGCGGGGGACAGTGGGATTAGTTTGGGGATTGATACAGGGCTATGGGGAGAGAGAGGGGGGCAGTGGGATTAGTTTGGGGATTGATACAGGGCTATGGGGAGAGAGAGAGGGGGGCAGTGGGATTAGTTTGGGGATTGAGACAGGGCTATGGGGGGAGAGATTGCGGGGCAGTGGGATTAGTTTGGGGACTGATACAGGGCTATGGGGGCAGAGGGCGGGGCAGTGGGATTAGTTTGGGGATTGATACAGGGCTATGGGGGCAGAGGGCGGGGCAGTGGGATTAGTTTGGGGATTGATACAGGGCTATGGGGAGAGAGCGGGGGCAGTGGGATTAGTTTGGGGATTGATACAGGGGTATGGGGGGAGAGAGAGGGGGGCAGTGGGATTAGTTTGGGGAACGATACAGGGCTATGGGGAGAGAGAGAGGGGGGCAGTGGGATTAGTTTGTGGATTGATACAGGGCTATGGGGAGAGAGCGGGGGACAGTGGGATTAGTTTGGGGATTGGTACAGGGCTATAGAGAGAGAGCGGGGGGACAGTGGGATTAGTTTGGGGATCGATACAGGTCTATGAGGAGAGAGTGGGGCAGTGGGATTAGTTTGGGGACTGATACAGGGCTATGGGGAGAGAGAGGGGGGCAGTGGGATTAGTTTGGGGATTGATACAGGGCTATGGGGAGAGAGGGCGGGGCAGTGGGATTAGTTTGGGGATTGATACAGGGCTATGGGGAGAGAGCGGGGGGCAGTGGGATTAGTTTGGGGATTGATACAGGGCTATGGGGGGAGAGAGCGTGGGGCAGTGGGATTAGTTTGGGGATCGATACAGGGCGATGGGGAGAGAGCAGGGGGACAGTGGGATTAGTTTGGGGATTGATACAGGGCTATGGGGAGAGAGGGCGGGGCAGTGGGATTAGTTTGGGGATTGATACAGGGCTATGGGGAGAGAGAGTGGGACAGTGGGAATAGTTTGGGGACTGATACAGGGCTATGGGGAGAGCGCGGGGGGCGGTGGGATTAGTTTGGGGATTGATACAGGGCTATGGGGAGAGGGCGGGGGCAGTGGGATTAGTTTGGGGATTGATACAGGGCTGTGGGGAGAGAGCGGGGGGCAGTGGGATTAGTTTGGGGATTGATACAGGGCTATGGGGAGAGAGGGTGGGGCAGTGGGATTAGTTTGGGGATTGGTACAGGGCTATGGGGAGAGAGCGGGGGGCAGTGGGATTAGTGTGAGATTTGATTCAGGGCAATGGGGAGAGAGAGCGGAGGCAGTGGGATTAGTTTGGAGATTGATATAGGGCTATGGGGAGAGAGAGAGAGAGAGAGGGGGGCAGTGGGATTAGTTTGGGGATTGATACAGAGCTATGGGGGGAGAGAGAGGGGGGCAGTGGGATTAGTTCGGAGGTTGATACAGGGCTATGGGGAGAGAGCGGGGGACAGTGGGATTAGTTTGCGGATTGATACAGGGCTATGGGGGGAGAGTGGGGGGCAGTGGGATTAGTTTGGGGATTGATAAAGGGCTATGGGGAGAGAGCGGGGGGCAGTGGGATTAGTTTGGGGATTGATACAGGGCTATGGGGAGAGAGGGCGGGGCAGTGGGATTAGTTTGGGGATTGGTACAGGGCTATGGGGAGAGAGTGGGGGGCAGTGGGATTAGTTTGGGGATTGATACAGGGCTATGGGGAGAGAGCGGGGGTAGTGGGATTAGTTTGGGGATTGATACAGGGCTATGGGGAGAGAGCGGGGTTAGTGGGATTAGTTTGGGGATTGATACAGGGCTATGGAGAGAGAGTGGGGGGCAGTGGGATTAGTTTGGGGATTGATACAGGGCTATGGGGAGAGAGTGGGGGCAGTGGGATTAGTTTGGGGATTGATACAGGGCTATGGGGAGAGAGCGGGGGACAGTGGGATTAGTTTGTGTATTGATACAGGACTATGGGGAAAGAGAGTGGGGGACAGTGGGATTAGTTTGGGGATTGATACAGGGCTATGGGGAGAGAGTGGGGGCAGTGGGATTAGTTTGGGGATTGATACAGGGCTATGGGGAGAGAGCGGGGGACAGTGGGATTAGTTTGTGTATTGATACAGGACTATGGGGAAAGAGAGTGGGGGGGCAGTGGGATTAGTTTGGGGATTGATACAGGGCTATGGGGAGAGAGTGGGGGAAGTGGGATTAGTTTGGGGATCGATACAGGGCTATGGGGAGAGAGCGGGGAAGTGGGATTAGTTTGGGGATCGATACAGGGCTATGGGGAGAGAGTGGGGGGACAGTGGGATTAGTTTGTGTATTGATACAGGACTATGGGGAAAGAGAGTGGGGCAGTGGGATTAGTTTGGGGATTGATACAGTGCTCTGGGGAGAGAGCGGGGGGACTGTGGGATTAGTTTGGGGATTGATACAGTGCTCTGGGGAGAGAGCGGGGGGACAGTGGGATTAGTTTGGGGATCGATACAGGGCTTTGGGGAGAGTGCGGGGGACAGTGGGATAAGTTTGGGGATTGATACAGGGCTATGGGGAGAGAGCAGGGGACAGTGGAATTAGTTTGGGGATCGATACAGGGGTATGGGGAGAGAGAGAGTGGGGGGACATTGGGATTAGTTTAGGGACTGATACAGGGCTATGGGGAGTGAGCGGGGGGACAGTGGGATTAGTTTGGGGATTGATACAGGGCTATGGGGAGAGAGAGAGAGGGGGACAGTGGGATTAGTTTAGGGATCGATACAGGGCTATGGGGAGAGAGCGGGGGGCAGTGGGATTAGTTTGGGGATTGATACAGGGCTATGGGGAGAGAGGGGGGGCAGTGGGATTAGTTTGGGGATTGATAGAGGGCTATGGGGAGAGAGCGGGGTCAGTGGGATTAGTTTGGGGATTGATACAGGGCTATGGGGGGAGAGTGGGGGACAGTGGGATTAGTTTGGGGATTGATACAGGGCTATGGGGAGAGAGAGGGGGACAGTGGGATTAGTTTGGGTATTGATACAGGGCTATGGGGGGAGAGCGGGGCCCAGTGGGATTAGTTTGGGGATTGATACAGGGCTATGGGGAGAGAGTGGGGGACAGTGGGATTAGTTTGGGGATTGATACAGGGCTATGGGGAGAGAGCGGGGGGCAGTGGGATTAGTTTTGGGATTGATACAGGGCTATGGGGAGAGGGCGGGGGCAGTGGGATTAGTTTGGGGATTGATACAGGGCTATGGGGAGAGAGCGGGGGGCAGTGGGATTAGTTTGGGGATTGATACAGGGCTATGGGGAGAGAGGGGGGGCAGTGGGATTTGTTTGGGGATTGATAGAGGGCTATGGGGATAGAGTGGGGGGCAATGGGATTAGTTTGGAGACTGATACAGGGCTATGGGGGAGAGAGCGGGGGGGCAGTGGGATTAGTGTGAGATTTGATTCAGGGCAATGGGGAGAGAGAGTGGGGCAGTCGGATTAGTTTGTGGACTGATACAGGGCTATGAGGAGAGAGCGGAGGCAGTGGGATTAGTTTGGAGATTGATACAGATCTATGGGGAGAGAGAGTGGGACAGTGGGAATAGTTTGGGGACTGATACAGGGCTATGGGGAGAGCGCGGGGGGCGGTGGGATTAGTTTGGGGATTGATACAGGGCTATGGGGAGAGAGAGGGGGGCAGTGGGATTAGTTTGGGGATTGATACAGGGCTATGGGGAGAGAGGGCGGGGCAGTGGGATTAGTTTGGGGATTGATACAGGGCTATGGGGAGAGAGCGGGGGGCAGTGGGATTAGTTTGGGGATTGATACAGGGCTATGGGGGGAGAGAGCGTGGGGCAGTGGGATTAGTTTGGGGATCGATACAGGGCGATGGGGAGAGAGCAGGGGGACAGTGGGATTAGTTTGGGGATTGATACAGGGCTATGGGGAGAGAGGGCGGGGCAGTGGGATTAGTTTGGGGATTGATACAGGGCTATGGGGAGAGAGAGTGGGACAGTGGGAATAGTTTGGGGACTGATACAGGGCTATGGGGAGAGCGCGGGGGGCGGTGGGATTAGTTTGGGGATTGATACAGGGCTATGGGGAGAGGGCGGGGGCAGTGGGATTAGTTTGGGGATTGATACAGGGCTGTGGGGAGAGAGCGGGGGGCAGTGGGATTAGTTTGGGGATTGATACAGGGCTATGGGGAGAGAGGGTGGGGCAGTGGGATTAGTTTGGGGATTGGTACAGGGCTATGGGGAGAGAGCGGGGGGCAGTGGGATTAGTGTGAGATTTGATTCAGGGCAATGGGGAGAGAGAGCGGAGGCAGTGGGATTAGTTTGGAGATTGATATAGGGCTATGGGGAGAGAGAGAGAGAGAGAGGGGGGCAGTGGGATTAGTTTGGGGATTGATACAGAGCTATGGGGGGAGAGAGAGGGGGGCAGTGGGATTAGTTCGGAGGTTGATACAGGGCTATGGGGAGAGAGCGGGGGACAGTGGGATTAGTTTGCGGATTGATACAGGGCTATGGGGGGAGAGTGGGGGGCAGTGGGATTAGTTTGGGGATTGATAAAGGGCTATGGGGAGAGAGCGGGGGGCAGTGGGATTAGTTTGGGGATTGATACAGGGCTATGGGGAGAGAGGGCGGGGCAGTGGGATTAGTTTGGGGATTGGTACAGGGCTATGGGGAGAGAGTGGGGGGCAGTGGGATTAGTTTGGGGATTGATACAGGGCTATGGGGAGAGAGCGGGGGTAGTGGGATTAGTTTGGGGATTGATACAGGGCTATGGGGAGAGAGCGGGGTTAGTGGGATTAGTTTGGGGATTGATACAGGGCTATGGAGAGAGAGTGGGGGGCAGTGGGATTAGTTTGGGGATTGATACAGGGCTATGGGGAGAGAGTGGGGGCAGTGGGATTAGTTTGGGGATTGATACAGGGCTATGGGGAGAGAGCGGGGGACAGTGGGATTAGTTTGTGTATTGATACAGGACTATGGGGAAAGAGAGTGGGGGACAGTGGGATTAGTTTGGGGATTGATACAGGGCTATGGGGAGAGAGTGGGGGCAGTGGGATTAGTTTGGGGATTGATACAGGGCTATGGGGAGAGAGCGGGGGACAGTGGGATTAGTTTGTGTATTGATACAGGACTATGGGGAAAGAGAGTGGGGGGGCAGTGGGATTAGTTTGGGGATTGATACAGGGCTATGGGGAGAGAGTGGGGGAAGTGGGATTAGTTTGGGGATCGATACAGGGCTATGGGGAGAGAGCGGGGAAGTGGGATTAGTTTGGGGATCGATACAGGGCTATGGGGAGAGAGTGGGGGGACAGTGGGATTAGTTTGTGTATTGATACAGGACTATGGGGAAAGAGAGTGGGGCAGTGGGATTAGTTTGGGGATTGATACAGTGCTCTGGGGAGAGAGCGGGGGGACTGTGGGATTAGTTTGGGGATTGATACAGTGCTCTGGGGAGAGAGCGGGGGGACAGTGGGATTAGTTTGGGGATCGATACAGGGCTTTGGGGAGAGTGCGGGGGACAGTGGGATAAGTTTGGGGATTGATACAGGGCTATGGGGAGAGAGCAGGGGACAGTGGAATTAGTTTGGGGATCGATACAGGGGTATGGGGAGAGAGAGAGTGGGGGGACATTGGGATTAGTTTAGGGACTGATACAGGGCTATGGGGAGTGAGCGGGGGGACAGTGGGATTAGTTTGGGGATTGATACAGGGCTATGGGGAGAGAGAGAGAGGGGGACAGTGGGATTAGTTTAGGGATCGATACAGGGCTATGGGGAGAGAGCGGGGGGCAGTGGGATTAGTTTGGGGATTGATACAGGGCTATGGGGAGAGAGGGGGGGCAGTGGGATTAGTTTGGGGATTGATAGAGGGCTATGGGGAGAGAGCGGGGTCAGTGGGATTAGTTTGGGGATTGATACAGGGCTATGGGGGGAGAGTGGGGGACAGTGGGATTAGTTTGGGGATTGATACAGGGCTATGGGGAGAGAGAGGGGGACAGTGGGATTAGTTTGGGTATTGATACAGGGCTATGGGGGGAGAGCGGGGCCCAGTGGGATTAGTTTGGGGATTGATACAGGGCTATGGGGAGAGAGTGGGGGACAGTGGGATTAGTTTGGGGATTGATACAGGGCTATGGGGAGAGAGCGGGGGGCAGTGGGATTAGTTTTGGGATTGATACAGGGCTATGGGGAGAGGGCGGGGGCAGTGGGATTAGTTTGGGGATTGATACAGGGCTATGGGGAGAGAGCGGGGGGCAGTGGGATTAGTTTGGGGATTGATACAGGGCTATGGGGAGAGAGGGGGGGCAGTGGGATTTGTTTGGGGATTGATAGAGGGCTATGGGGATAGAGTGGGGGGCAATGGGATTAGTTTGGAGACTGATACAGGGCTATGGGGGAGAGAGCGGGGGGGCAGTGGGATTAGTGTGAGATTTGATTCAGGGCAATGGGGAGAGAGAGTGGGGCAGTCGGATTAGTTTGTGGACTGATACAGGGCTATGAGGAGAGAGCGGAGGCAGTGGGATTAGTTTGGAGATTGATACAGATCTATGGGGGGAGAGAGAGGGGGGCAGTGGGATTAGTTCGGAGGTTGATTCAGGGCTATGGGGAGAGAGCGGGGGACAGTGGGATTAGTTTGCGGATTGATACAGGGCAATGGGGGGAGTGTGGGGGGCAGTGGGATTAGTTTGGGGATTGATAAAGGGCTATGGGGAGAGAGCGGGGGGCAGTGGGATTAGTTTGGGGATTGATACAGGGCTATGGGGGGAGAGGGCGGGGCAGTGGGATTAGTTTGGGGATTGATACAGGGCTATGGGGAGAGAGCGGGGGTAGTGGGATTAGTTTGGGGATTGATACAGGGCTATGGGGAGAGAGTGGGGGGCAGTGGGATTAGTTTGGGGATTGATACAGGGCTATGGGGAGAGAGCGGGGGTAGTGGGATTAGTTTGGGGATTGATACAGGGCTATGGGGAGAGAGCGGGGTCAGTGGGATTAGTTTGGGGATTGATACAGGGCTATGGAGAGAGAGTGGGGGGCAGTGGGATTAGTTTGGGGATTGATACAGGGCTATGGGGAGAGAGAGCGGGGGGACAGTGGGATTAGTTTGTGGACTGATACAGGGCTATGGGTAGAGAGCGGGGGGCGCAGTGGGATTAGTTTGGGGATTAATACTGGGCTATGGGGAGAGAGCGGGGGGCAGTGGGATTAGTTTGTGGACTGATACAGGGCTATGGGGGGAGAGCGGGGGACAGTGGGATTTGTTTAGGGATTGATACAGGGCTATGGGGAGAGAGAGCGGGGGGACAGTGGGATTAGTTTGGGGATTAATACTGGGCTATGGGGAGAGAGAGCGGGGGGACAGTGGGATTAGTTTGTGGACTGATACAGGGCTATGGGGAGAGAGCGGGGCAGTGGGATTAGTTTGGGGATCGATACAGGGCTATGGGGAAAGAGAGTGGGGAAGTGGGATTAGTTTGGAGATTGATACAGGGCTATGGGGAGAGAGTGGGGAAGTGGGATTAGTTTGGGGACCGATACAGGTCTATGGGGAGAGAGCGGGGAAGTGGGATTAGTTTGGGGATCGATACAGGGCTATGGGGAAAGAGAGTGGCGAAGTGGGATTAGTTTGGAGATTGATACAGGGCTATGGGGAGAGAGTGGGGCAGTGGGATTAGTTTGGGGATTGATACAGGACTATGGGGAAAGAGAGTGGGGCAGTGGGATTAGTTTGGGGATTGATACAGGGCTATGGGGAGAGAGCGGGGGGACTGTGGGATTAGTTTGTGGATTGATACAGGGCTATGGGGAAGGAGAGTGGGGCAGTGGGATTAGTTTGGAGATTGATACAGGGCTATGGGGAGAGAGCCGGGGGACAGTGGGATTAGTTTGGGGATCGATACAGGGCTTTGGGGAGAGTGCGGGGAACAGTGGGATAAGTTTGGGGATTGATACAGGGGTATGGGGAGAGAGAGAGCGGGGGGACAGTGGGATTAGTTTAGGGACTGATACAGGGCTATGGGGAGTGAGCGGGGGGACAGTGGGATTAGTTTGGGGATTGATACAGGGCTATGGGGAGAGAGCGGGGTCAGTGGGATTAGTTTGGGGATTGATACAGGGCTATGGGGGGTGAGGGCGGGGCAGTGGGATTAGTTTGGGGATTGATACAGGGCTATGGGGGGAGAGTGGGGGGCAGTGGGATTAGTTTGGGGATTGATACAGGGCTATGGGGGGAGAGTGGGGGGCAGTGGGATTAGTTTGGGGATAGATACAGGGCGATGGGGAGAGAGCGGGGGGGGCAGTGGGATTAGTTTGGGGATTGATACAGGGCTATGGGGGGAGAGTGGGGGGCAGTGGGATTAGTTTGGGGATTGATACAGGGCTATGGGGAGAGAGCGGGGGGGGGCAGTGGGATTAGTTTGGGGATTGATACAGGGCTATGGGGAGAGAGCGGGGGGACAGTGGGATTAGTTTGGGGATCGATACAGGGCTTTGGGGAGAGTGCGGGGGACAGTGGGATAAGTTTGGGGATTGATACAGGGCTATGGGGAGAGAGCAGGGGACAGTGGAATTAGTTTGGGGATCGATACAGGGGTATGGGGAGAGAGAGAGCGGGGGGACAGTGGGATTAGTTTAGGGACTGATACAGGGCTATGGGGAGTGAGCGGGGGGACAGTGGGATTAGTTTGGGGATTGATACAGGGCTATGGGGAGAGAGCGGGGGTCAGTGGGATTAGTTTGGGGATTGATACAGGGCTATGGGGGGAGAGGGCGGGGCAGTGGGATTAGTTTGGGGATCGATACAGGGCTATGGGGGGAGAGTGGGGGGCAGTGGGATTAGTTTGGGGATTGATACAGGGCTATGGGGAGAGAGCGGGGGACAGTGGGATTAGTTTGGGGATTGATACAGGGCTATGGGGAGAGAGCGGGGGGGGGCAGTGGGATTAGTTTGGGGATTGATACAGGGCTATGGGGAGAGAGTGGGGGGCAGTGGGATTAGTTTGGGGATTGATACAGGGCTATGGGGAGAGAGCGGGGGCAGTGGGATTAGTTTGGGGATTGATACAGGGCTATGGGGAGAGAGCGGGGGGGGAGTGGGATTAGTTTGGGGATTGATTCAGGGCAATGGGGAGAGAGCGGGGGGCAGTGGGATTAGTTTGGGGATTGATACAGGGCTATGGGGAGAGAGTGGGGGGCAGTGGGATTAGTTTGGGGATTGATACAGGGCTATGGGGAGAGAGCGGGGGGGGAGTGGGATTAGTTTGGGGATTGATTCAGGGCAATGGGGAGAGAGCGGGGGGGGCAGTGGGATTAGTTTGGGGATTGATACAGGGCTATGGGGAGAGAGCGGGGGGGGCAGTGGGATTAGTTTGGGGATTGATACAGGGCTATGGGGAGAGAGCGGGGGGGGGCAGTGGGATTAGTTTGGGGATTGATACAGGGCTATGGGGAGAGAGCGGGGGCAGTGGGTTTAGTTTGGGGACTGATACAGGTCTATGGGGGCAGAGCGGGGGGACAGTGGGATTAGTTTCGGGACTGATACAGGGCTATGGGGACAGAGTCGGGGGCACTGGGATTAGTTTGGGGACTGATACAGGGCTATGGGGACAGAGTCGGGGGCAGTGGGATTAGTTTGGGGATCGATACAGGGCTATGGGGAGAGAGTCGGGGGCAGTGGGATTAGTTTGGGGACTGATACAGGGCTATGGGGAGAGAGAGAGGGGGGCAGTGGGATTAGTTTGGGGATTGATACAGAGCTATGGGGGGAGAGAGAGGGGGGCAGTGGGATTAGTTTGGGGATCGATACAGGGCTATGGGGAGAGAGTCGGGGGCAGTGGGATTAGTTTGGGGACTGATACAGGGCTATGGGGAGAGAGAGAGGGGGGCAGTGGGATTAGTTTGGGGATTGATACAGAGCTATGGGGGGAGAGAGAGGGGGGCAGTGGGATTAGTTTGGGGATTAATACTGGGCTATGGGGAGAGAGCGGGGGGCAGTGGGATTAGTGTGAGATTTGATTCAGGGCAATGGGGAGAGAGAGTGGGGCAGTGGGATTAGTTTGGGGATTGATACAGGGCTATGGGGGGAGAACGGGGGACAGTGGGATTAGTTTAGGATCGATACATGGCTATGGGGAGAGAGAGCGGGGGGACAGTGGGATCAGTTTGAGATTCGATTCAGGGCTATGGGGAGAGAGAGAGGGGCAGTGGGATTAGTTTGGGGACTGATACACGGCTGTGGGGGGAGAGCGGGGGACAGTGGGATTAGTTTAGGGATCAATACAGGGCTATGGGGAGAGAGAGCGGGGGGACAGTGGGATTAGTTTGAGAATTGATTCAGGGCTATGGGGAGAGAGCGGGGGGGGACAGTGGGATTAGTTTGGGGATTGATACAGGGCTATGGGGAGAGAGCGGGGGGGAAGTGGGATTAGTTTGGGGATTGATACAGGGCTATGGGGAGAGAGCGGGGGGGAAGTGGGATTAGTTTGGGGATTGATACAGGGCTATGGGGAGAGAGAGTGGGGAAGTGGGATTAGTTTGGGGATCGATACAGGGCTATGGGGAAAGAGAGTGGGGCAGTGGGATTAGTTTGGGGATTGGTACAGGGCTATGGGGAGAGAGCGGGGGCAGTGCGATTAGTTTGGGGATTGTTACAGGGCTATGGGGAGAGAGCAGGGGACAGTGGAATTAGTTTGGGGATCGATACAGGGGTATGGGGAGAGAGAGAGCGGGGGGACAGTGGGATTAGTTTAGGGACTGATACAGGGCTATGGGGAGTGAGCGGGGGGACAGTGGGATTAGTTTGGGGATTGATACAGGGCTTTGGGGAGAGAGAGCGGGGCAGTGGGATTAGTTTGTGGATTGATACAGGGCTATGGGGAGAGAGAGTGGGGCAGTGGGATTAGTTTGGGGATCGATACAGGGCTATGGGGAGAGAGTGGGGGCAGTGGGATTAGTTTGGAGATTGATACAGGGCTATGGGGAGAGAGCGGGGAAGTGGGATTAGTTTGGAGATTGATACAGGGCTATGGGGAGAGAGCGGGGAAGTGGGATTAGTTTGGGGATCGATACAGGGCTATGGGGAAAGAGAGTGGGGAAGTGGGATTAGTTTGGAGATTGATACAGGGCTATGGGGAGAGAGTGGGGAAGTGGGATTAGTTTGGGGATCGATACAGGGCTTTGGGGAGAGAGTGGGGGGACAGTGGGATTAGTTTGTGTATTGATACAGGGCTATGGGGAAAGAGAGTGGGGCAGTGGGATTAGTTTGGAGATTGATACAGGGCTATGGGGAGAGAGCGGGCGGACAGTGGGATTAGTTTGGGGATCGATACAGGGCTTTGGGGAGAGAGCAGGGGACAGTGGAATTAGTTTGGGGATCGATACAGGGGTATGGGGAGAGAGAGAGCGGGGGGACAGTGGGATTAGTTTAGGGACTGATACAGGGCTATGGGGAGTGAGCGGGGGGACAGTGGGATTAGTTTGGGGATTGATACAGGGCTTTGGGGAGAGAGCAGGGGACAGTGGAATTAGTTTGGGGATCGATACAGGGCTTTGGGGAGAGTGCGGGGAACAGTGGGATAAGTTTGGGGATTGATACAGGGCTATGGGGAGAGAGCAGGGGACAGTGGAATTAGTTTGGGGATCGATACAGGGGTATGGGGAGAGAGAGAGCGGGGGGACAGTGGGATTAGTTTAGGGACTGATACAGGGCTATGGGGAGTGAGCGGGGGGACAGTGGGATTAGTTTGGGGATTGATACAGGGCTATGGGGAGAGAGCGGGGAAGTGGGATTAGTTTGGGGATCGATACAGGGCTATGGGGAGAGAGTGGGGAAGTGGGATTAGTTTGGGGATTGATACAGGGCTATGGGGAGAGAGTGGGGGGAAGTGGGATTAGTTTGGAGATTGATACAGGGCTATGGGGAGAGAGTGGGGAAGTGGGATTAGTTTGGGGATTGATACAGGGCTATGGGGAGAGAGTGGGGGGAAGAGGGATTAGTTTGGGGATCGATACAGGGCTATGGGGAGAGAGTGGGGGACAGTGGGATTAGTTTGGGGATCGATACAGGGCTATGGGGAGAGAGTGGGGAAGTGGGATTAGTTTGGGGATCGATACAGGGCTATGGGGAGAGAGCGGGGAAGTGGGATTAGTTTGGGGATCGATACAGGGCTATGGGGAGAGAGTGGGGGGAAGTGGGATTAGTTTGGAGATTGATACAGGGCTATGGGGAGAGAGTGGGGAAGTGGGATTAGTTTGGGGATCGATACAGGGCTATGGGGAGAGAGCGGGGAAGTGGGATTAGTTTGGGGATCGATACAGGGCTATGGGGAGAGAGCGGGGAAGTGTGATTAGTTTGGGGATCGATACAGGGCTATGGGGAGAGAGTGGGGAAGTGGGATTAGTTTGGGGATCGATACAGGGCTATGGGGAGAGAGCGGGGAAGTGGGATTAGTTTGGGGATCGATAAAGGGCTATGGGGAGAGAGCGGGGAAGTGGGAATAGTTTGGGGATCGATACAGAGCTATGGGGAGAGAGTGGGGAAGTGGGATTAGTTTGGGGATCGATACAGGGCTATGGGGAGAGAGCGGGGAAGTGGGATTAATTTGGGGATCGATACAGGGCTTTGGGGAGAGAGTGGGGGGACAGTGGGATTAGTTTGTGTATTGATACAGGACTATGGGGAAAGAGAGTGGGGCAGTGGGATTAGTTTGGGGATTGATACAGTGCTCTGGGGAGAGAGCGGGGGGACTGTGGGATTAGTTTGTGGATTGATACAGGGCTATGGGGAACGAGAGTGGGGCAGTGGGATTAGTTTGGAGATTGATACAGGGCTATGGGGAGAGAGCGGGGGGACAGTGGGATTAGTTTGGGGATCGATACAGGGCTTTGGGGAGAGTGCGGGGGACAGTGGGATAAGTTTGGGGATTGATACAGGGCGATGGGGAGAGAGCAGGGGACAGTGGAATTAGTTTGGGGATCGATACAGTGGTATGGGGAGAGAGAGAGCTGGGGGACAGTGGGATTAGTTTGGAGACTGATACAGGGCTATGGGGAGTGAGCGGGGGGACAGTGGGATTAGTTTGGGGATTGATACAGGGCTATGGGGAGAGAGCGGGGTCAGTGGGATTAGTTTGGGGATTGATACAGGGCTATGGGGGGAGAGGGCGGGGCAGTGGGATTAGTTCGGAGGTTGATACAGGGCTATGGGGGGAGAGCGGGGGGGCAGTGGGATTAGTTTGGGGATTGATACAGGGCTATGGGGAGAGAGCGGGGGGCAGTGGGATTAGTTTGGGGACTGATACAGGTCTATGGGGGCAGAGCGGGGGGACAGTGGGATTAGTTTCGGGATTGATACAGGGCTATGGGGGGAGAGCGGGGGGCAGTGGGATTACTTTGGGGACTGATACAGGGTTATGGGGAGAGAGTCGGGGGCAGTGGGATTAGTTTGGGGACTGATACAGGGTTATGGGGAGAGAGTCGGGGGCAGTGGGATTAGTTTGGAGTTTGATACAGGGCTATGGGGAGAGAGAGAGGGGGGCAGTGGGATTAGTTTGGGGATTGATACAGAGCTATGGGGGGAGAGAGAGGGGGACAGTGGGATTAGTTTGGGGATTGATACAGGGCTATGGGGGGAGAGAGAGGGGGGCAGTGGGATTAGTTTGGGGATTAATACTGGGCTATGGGGAGAGAGCGGGGGGCAGTGGGATTAGTGTGAGATTTGATTCAGGGCAATGGGGAGAGAGAGTGGGGCAGTGGGATTAGTTTGGGGATTGATACAGGGCTATGGGAGGAGAACGGGGGACAGTGGGATTAGTTTAGGATCGATACATGGCTATGGGGAGAGAGAGCGGGGGGACAGTGGGATCAGTTTGAGATTCGATTCAGGGCTATGGGGAGGGAGAGAGGGGCAGTGGGATTAGTTCAGGGATCAATACAGGGCTATGGGGAGAGAGAGCGGGGGGACAGTGGGATTAGTTTGGGGATCGATACAGGGCTATGGGGAGAGAGAGCGGGGGGACAGTGGGATTAGTTTAGGGATCAATACAGGGCTATGGGGAGAGAGAGCGGGGGGACAGTGGGATTAGTTTGAGAATTGATTCAGGGCTATGGGGAGAGAGAGCGGGGGGACAGTGGGATTAGTTTGTGGACTGATACAGGGCTATGGGGAGAGAGCGGGGAAGTGGGATTAGTTTGGGGATCGATACAGGGCTATGGGGAGAGAGCGGGGAAGTGGGATTAGTTTGGGGATCGATACAGGGCTATGGGGAAAGAGAGTGGGGCAGTGGGATTAGTTTGGGGATTGATACAGGGCTATGGGGAGAGAGCGGGGAAGTGGGATTAGTTTGGGGATCGATACAGGGCTATGGGGAAAGAGAGTGGGGCAGTGGGATTAGTTTGGGGATTGATACAGGGCTATGGGGAGAGAGCGGGGGCAGTGGGATTAGTTTGGAGATTGATACAGGGCTATGGGGAGAGAGCGGGGGGCAGTGGGATTAGTTTGTGGATTGATACAGGGCCATGGGGAAGGAGAGTGGGGCAGTGGGATTAGTTTGGGGATCGATACAGGGCTATGGGGAGAGAGTGCGAGGGCAGTGGGATTAGTTTGGGGATTTAGACAGGGCTATGAGGAGAGAGCGGGGGACAGTGGGATTAGTTTGGGGATTTAGACAGGGCTATGAGGAGAGAGTGGGGGGACAGTGGGATTAGTTTGGGGATTGATACAGGGCTATGGGGAGAGAGTGCGAGGGCAGTGGGATTAGTTTGGGGATTTAGACAGGGCTATGGGGAGAGAGTGGGGGGACAGTGGGATTAGTTTGGGGATTGATACAGGGCTATGGGGTGAGAGTGGGGGGCAGTGGGATTAGTTTGGGGATTGATACAGGGCTATGGGGAGAGTGCGGGGGACAGTGGGATAAGTTTGGGGATTGATACAGAGCTATGGGACGAGAGCGGGGGACAGTGGGATTAGTTTGGGGATTGATACAGGGCTATGGGGAGAGAGTGGGGGGCAGTGGGATTAGTTTGGGGATTGATACAGGGCTATGGGGAGAGAGTGGGGGCAGTGGGATTAGTTTGGGGATTGACACTGGGCTATGGGGAGAGAACGGGGGGCAGTGGGATTAGTTTGGGGATTGATACAGGGCTATGGGGAGAGGGCGGGGGGGCAGTGGGATTAGTTTGGGGATTGATACAGGGCTATGGGGAGAGAGCAGGGCAGTGGGATTAGTTTGGAGATTGATACAGGGCTATGGGGAAAGAGCGGGGGCAGTGGGATTAGTTTGGGGATTGATACAGGGCTATGGGGGGAGAGGGCGGAGCAGTGGGATTAGTTTGGGGATTGATACAGGGCTATGGGGGGAGAGCCGGGGGCAGTGGGATTAGTTTGGGGATTGATACAGGGCTATGGGGAGAGAGTGGGGGCAGTGGGATTAGTTTGGGGATTGACACTGGGCTATGGGGAGAGAACGGGGGGCAGTGGGATTAGTTTGGGGATTGATACAGGGCTATGGGGAGAGGGCGGGGGGGCAGTGGGATTAGTTTGGGGATTGATACAGGGCTATGGGGAGAGAGCAGGGCAGTGGGATTAGTTTGGAGATTGATACAGGGCTATGGGGAAAGAGCGGGGGCAGTGGGATTAGTTTGGGGATTGATACAGGGCTATGGGGGGAGAGGGCGGAGCAGTGGGATTAGTTTGGGGATTGATACAGGGCTATGGGGGGAGAGCCGGGGGCAGTGGGATTAGTTTGGGGATTGATACAGGGCTATGGGGAGAGAGCGGGGGCAGTGGGATTAGTTTGGGGATTGATACAGGGCTATGGGGAGAGAGAGTGGGGGGACAGTGGGATTAGTTTGGGGATTGATACAGGGCTATGGGGGGAGAGGGCGGAGCAGTGGGATTAGTTTGGGGATTGATACAGGGACATGGGGAGAGAGCGCGGGGACAGTGGGATTAGTTTGGGGATTGATACAGGGCTATGGGGGGAGAGGGCGGAGCAGTGGGATTCGTTTGGGGATTGATACAGGGCTATGAGGAGAGAGTGGGGGACAGTGGGATTAGTTTGGGGACTGATACAGGGCTATGAGGAGAGAGAGGGGGCAGTGGGATTAGTTTGGGGATTGATACAGGGCTATGGGGAGAGAGCGGGGGCAGTGGGATTAGTTTGGGGATTGATACAGGGCTATGGGGAGAGAGCCGGGGGCAGTGGGATTAGTTTGGGGATTGATACAGGGCTATGGGGAGAGAGCGGGGGGCAGTGGGATTAGTTTGGGGATTGATACAGGGCTATGGGGGGAGAGGGCGGGGCAGTGGGATTAGTTCGGAGGTTGATACAGGGCTATGGGGAGAGAGTGGGGGGCAGTGGGATTAGTTTGGGGATTGATACAGGGCTATGGGGAGAGAGCAGGGGGCAGTGGGATTACTTTGGGGACTGATACAGGGTTATGGGGAGAGAGTCGGGGGCAGTGGGATTAGTTTGGGGACTGATACAGGGTTATGGGGAGAGAGTCGGGGGCAGTGGGATTAGTTTGGAGATTGATACAGGGCTATAGGGAGAGAGAGAGGGGGGCAGTGGGATTAGTTTGGGGATTGATACAGAGCTATGGGGGGAGAGAGAGGGGGGCAGTGGGATTAGTTTGGGGATCAATACTGGGCTATGGGGAGAGAGCGGGGGGCAGTGGGATTAGTGTGAGATTTGATTCAGGGCAATGGGGAGAGAGAGTGGGGCAGTGGGATTAGTTTGGGGATTGATACAGGGCTATGGGGGGAGAACGGGGGACAGTGGGATTAGTTTAGGATCGATACATGGCTATGGGGAGAGAGAGCGGGGGGACAGTGGGATCAGTTTGAGATTCGATTCAGGGCTATGGGGAGAGAGAGAGGAGAAGTGGGATTAGTTTAGGGATCAATACAGGGCGATGGGGAGAGAGAGCGGGGGGACAGTGGGATTAGTTTAGGGATCAATACAGGGCTATGGGGAGAGAGAGCGGGGGGACAGTGGGATTAGTTTGAGAATTGATTCAGGGCAATGGGGAGAGAGCGGGGGGCAGTGGGATTAGTTTGGGGATGGATACAGGGCTATGGGGGGAGAGCGGGGGACAGTGGGATTAGTTTGGGGACTGATACAGGGCTATGGGGAGAGAGAGCGGGGGGACAGTGGGATTAGTTTGTGGACTGATACAGGGCTATGGGGAGAGAGCGGGGGACAGTGGGATTAGTTTGGGGACTGATACAGGGCTATGGGGAGAGAGAGCGGGGGGACAGTGGGATTAGTTTGTGGACTGATACAGGGCTATGGGGAGAGAGCGGGGTCAGTGGGATTAGTTTGGGGATTGATACAGGGCAATGGGGAGAGAGCGGGGGACAGTGGGATTAGTTTGTGGACTGATACAGGGCTATGGGGAGAGAGCGGGGAAGCGGGATTAGTTTGGGGATCGATACAGGGCTATGGGGAGAGAGCGGGGCAGTGGGATTAGTTTGGAGATTGATACAGGGCTATGGGGAGAGAGCGGGGAAGTGGGATTAGTTTGGGGATCGATACAGGGCTATGGGGAAAGAGAGTGGGGCAGTGGGATTAGTTTGGGGATTGATACAGGGCTATGGGGAGAGAGCGGGGGCAGTGGGATTAGTTTGGAGATTGATACAGGGCTATGGGGAGAGAGCGGGGGGCAGTGGGATTAGTTTGTGGATTGATACAGGGCCATGGGGAAGGAGAGTGGCGCAGTGGGATTAGTTTGGGGATCGATACAGGGCTTTGGGGAGAGAGTGAGGGGGCAGTGGGATTAGTTTGGGAATTGATACAGGGCTATGGGGAGAGAGCGGGGACAGTGGGATTAGTTTGGGGATTGATACAGGGCTATGGGGTGAGAGTGGGGGGCAGTGGGATTAGTTTGGGGATTGATACAGGGCTATGGGGAGAGTGCGGGGGACAGTGGGATAAGTTTGGGGATTGATACAGGGCTATGGGACGAGAGCGGGGGACAGTGGGATTAGTTTGGGGATTGATACAGGGCTATGGGGAGAGAGCGGGGGGCAGTGGGATTAGTTTGGGGATTGATACAGGGCTATGGGGAGAGAGTGGGGGCAGTGGGATTAGTTTGGGGATTGACACTGGGCTATGGGGAGAGAACGGGGGGCAGTGGGATTAGTTTGGGGATTGATACAGGGCTATGGGGAGAGAGCGGGGCAGTGGGATTAGTTTGGAGATTGATACAGGGCTATGGGGAAAGAGCGGGGGCAGTGGGATTAGTTTGGGGATTGGTACAGGGCTATGGGGGGAGAGGGCGGAGCAGTGGGTTTAGTTTGGGGATTGATACAGGGCTATGGGGGGAGAGCCGGGGGCAGTGGGATTAGTTTGGGGATTGATACAGGGCTATGGGGAGAGAGCGGGGGCAGTGGGATTAGTTTGGGGATTGATACAGGGCTATGGGGAGAGAGAGTGGGGGGACAGAGGGATTAGTTTGGGGATTGATACAGGGTTATGGGGGGAGAGGGCGGAGCAGTGGGATTAGTTTGGGGATTGATACAGGGACATGGGGAGAGAGCGCGGGGACAGTGGGATTAGTTTGGGGATTGATACAGGGCTATGGGGGGAGAGGGCGGAGCAGTGGGATTAGTTTGGGGATTGATACAGGGCTATGAGGAGAGAGTGGGGGACAGTGGGATTAGTTTGGGGACTGATACAGGGCTATGAGGAGAGAGCGGGGGCAGTGGGCTTAGTTTGGGGATTGATACAGGGCTATGGGGAGAGAGCGGGGGCAGTGGGATTAGTTTGGGGATTGATACAGGGCTATGGGGAGAGAGCCGGGGGCAGTGGGATTAGTTTGGGGATTGATACAGGGCTATGGGGAGAGAGCGGGGGGCAGTGGGATTAGTTTGGGGATTGATACAGGGCTATGGGGGGAGAGGGTGGAGCAGTGGGATTAGTTTGGGGATTGATACAGGGACATGGGGAGAGAGCGCGGGGACAGTGGGATTAGTTTGGGGATTGATACAGGGCTATGGGGGGAGAGGGCGGAGCAGTGGGATTAGTTTGGGGATTGATACAGGGCTATGGGGAGAGAGTGGGGGATAGTGGGATTAGTTTGGGGACTGATACAGGGCTATGAGGAGAGAGCGGGGGCAGTGGGATTAGTTTGGGGATTGATACAGGGGTATGGGGAGAGAGTGGGGGCAGTGGGATTTGTTTGGGGATTGATACAGGGCTCTGGGGGGAGAGCGGGGGGCAATGGGATTAGTTTGGGCACTGATACAGGGCTATGGGGAGAGAGTGGGGGGCAGTGGGATTAGTTTGGAGATTGATACAGGGCAATGGGGAGAGAGTGGGGGGCAATGGGATTAGTTTGGGGATCGATACAGGGCTATGGGGAGAGAGCGGGGGCAGTGGGATTAGTTTGGGGATCGATACAGGGCTATGGGGAGAGAGCGGTGGGCAGTGGGATTAGTTTGGGGAACGATACAGGGCTATGGGGAGACCACTGGGGGGCAGTGGGATTAATAATGGGGAATGATACAGGGCTATGGGGAGACCACGGAGGACAGTGGGATTAGTTTGGGGATCGACACAGGGCTATGGGGAGAGAGCGGGGGGACAGTGGGATTAGTTTGGGGACTGATACAGGGCTATGGGGGGAGCCCGGGGGGGCAGTGGGATTAGTTTGGGGATTGATACAGGGCTATGGGGGGAGAGTGGGGTAGTGGGATAAGTTTGGGGACGGATACAGGGCTATGGGGGGAGAGCGGGGGGCGGTGGGATTAGTTTGAGAATTGATTCAGGGCAATGGGGATAGAGAGTGGGGCAGTGGGATTAGTTTGGGGACTGATACAGGGCTATGGGGAGAGAGCGGGGGACAGTGGGATTAGATTGGGGATCGATACAGGGCTATGGGGAGAGAGCGGGGCAGTGGGATTAGTTTGGGGACTGCTACAGGGCTATGGGGAGAGAGCGGGGAAGTGGGATTAGTTTGGGGATCGATACAGGGCTTTGGGGAGAGAGTGAGGGGACAGTGGGATTAGTTTGGGAATTGATACAGGGCTATGGGGAGAGAGCGGGGGCAGTGGGATTAGTTTGGGGATTGATACAGGGCTATGGGGAGAGAGTGCAAGGGCAGTGGGATTAGTTTGGGGATTGATACAGGGCTATGAGGAGAGAGTGGAGGGACAGTGGGATTAGTTTGGGGATTGATACAGGGCTATGAGGAGAGAGCGGGGGCAGTGGGATTAGTTTGGGGATTGATACAGGGCTATGGGGAGAGAGAGTGGGGGGCAGTGGGATTAGTTTGGGGATTGATACAGGGCTATGGGGAGAGAGAGTGGGGCAGTGGGATTAGTTTGGGGATTGAAACAGGGGCATGGGGAGAGAGAGCGGGGGGACAGTGGGATTAGTTTGGGGATTGATACAGGGCTATGGGGAGAGAGCGGGGACATTGGGATTAGTTTGGGGATTGATACAGGGCTATGGGGAGAGAGCGGGGGACCGTGGGATTAGTTTGGGGATCGATACAGGGCTATGGGGAGAGAGCGGGGTCAGTGGGATTAGTTTGGGTTTTGATACAGGGCTATGGGGAGAGAGTGGGGGGCTGTGGGATTACTTTGGGGATCGATACAGGGCTATGGGGAGAGAGCGGGGGGCAGTGGGATTAGTTTGGGGACTGATACAGGGCTATGGGGAGAGAGCGGGGGGGCAGTGGGATTAGTTTGGGGATTGATACAGGGCTATGGGGAGAGCGCGGGGGCGGTGGGATTAGTTTGCGGATTGATACAGGGCTATGGTGAGAGAGAGCGGGGGACAGTGGGATTAGTTTGGGGACTGATACAGGGCTATGGGGAGAGAGCGGGGGGGCAGTGGGATTAGTTTGGGGATTGATACAGGGCTATGGGGAGAGCGCGGGGGCGGTGGGATTAGTTTGCGGATTGATACAGAGCTATGGGGGGAGAGTGGGGGACAGTGGGATTAGTTTGGGGATTGATACAGGGCTATGGGGAGAGAGTGGGGGGCAGTGGGATTAGTTTGGGGATTGATACAGGGCTATGGGGAGAGAGTGGGGGGCAGTGGGATTAGTTTGGGGATTGATACAGGGCTATGGGGAGAGAGCGGGGGGGCAGTGGGATTTGTTTGGGGACTGATACAGGGCTACGGGGAGAGAGCAGGGGGGCAGTGGGATTAGTTTGGGGATTGATACAGGGCAATGGGGAGAGAGCTGGGGGGGCAGTGGGATTAGTTTGGGGATTGATACAGGGCAATGGGGAGAGAGCTGGGGGGGCAGTGGGATTAGTTTGGGGATTGATACAGGGACATGGGGAGAGAGCGGGGGCAGTGGGGTTAGTTTGGGGATTGATACAGGGCTATGGGGGGAGAGCCGGGGGCAGTGGGATTAGTTTGGGGATTGATACAGGGCTATGGGGAGAGAGCGGGGGCAGTGGGATTAGTTTGGGGATTGATACAGGGCTATGGGGAGAGAGAGTGGGGGGGCAGTGGGATTAGTTTGGAGATTGATACAGGGCTATGGGGAGAGAGCAGGGCAGTGGGATTAGTTTGGAGATTGATACAGGGCTATGGGGAAAGAGCGGGGGCAGTGGGATTAGTTTGGGGATTGATACAGGGCTATGGGGGGAGAGCCGGGGGCAGTGGGATTAGTTTGGGGATTGATACAGGGCTATGGGGAGAGAGCGGGGGCAGTGGGATTAGTTTGGGGATTGATACAGGGCTATGGGGAGAGAGAGTGGGGGGACAGAGGGATTAGTTTGGGGATTGATACAGGGTTATGGGGGGAGAGGGCGGAGCAGTGGGATTAGTTTGGGGATTGATACAGGGACATGGGGAGAGAGCGCGGGGACAGTGGGATTAGTTTGGGGATTGATACAGGGCTATGGGGGGAGAGGGCGGAGCAGTGGGATTAGTTTGGGGATTGATACAGGGCTATGAGGAGAGAGTGGGGGACAGTGGGATTAGTTTGGGGACTGATACAGGGCTATGAGGAGAGAGCGGGGGCAGTGGGCTTAGTTTGGGGATTGATACAGGGCTATGGGGAGAGAGCGGGGGCAGTGGGATTAGTTTGGGGATTGATACAGGGCTATGGGGAGATAGCCGGGGGCAGTGGGATTAGTTTGGGGATTGATACAGGGCTATGGGGAGAGAGCGGGGGGCAGTGGGATTAGTTTGGGGATTGATACAGGGCTATGGGGGGAGAGGGTGGAGCAGTGGGATTAGTTTGGGGATTGATACAGGGACATGGGGAGAGAGCGCGGGGACAGTGGGATTAGTTTGGGGATTGATACAGGGCTATGGGGGGAGAGGGCGGAGCAGTGGGATTAGTTTGGGGATTGATACAGGGCTATGGGGAGAGAGTGGGGGACAGTGGGATTAGTTTGGGGACTGATACAGGGCTATGAGGAGAGAGCGGGGGCAGTGGGATTAGTTTGGGGATTGATACAGGGGTATGGGGAGAGAGTGGGGGCAGTGGGATTTGTTTGGGGATTGATACAGGGCTCTGGGGGGAGAGCGGGGGGCAATGGGATTAGTTTGGGCACTGATACAGGGCTATGGGGAGAGAGTGGGGGGCAGTGGGATTAGTTTGGAGATTGATACAGGGCAATGGGGAGAGAGTGGGGGGCAATGGGATTAGTTTGGGGATCGATACAGGGCTATGGGGAGAGAGCGGGGGCAGTGGGATTAGTTTGGGGATCGATACAGGGCTATGGGGATAGAGCGGGGGCAGTGGGATTAGTTTGGGGATTGATATAGGGGTATGGGGAGAGCGCGGTGGGCACTGGGATTAGTTTGGGGACTGATACAGGGCTATGGGGAGAGAGTGGGGCAGTGGGATTAGTTTGGGGATTAATACTGGGCTATGGGGAGAGGGCGGGGGCAGTGGGATTAGTTTGGGGATTGATACAGGGCTACGGGGAGAGAGTGGGGGCAGTGGGATTAGTTTGGGGAACGATACAGGGCTATGGGGAGAGAGTGGGGGGACAGTGGGATTAGTTTGGGGATTGATACAGGGCTGTGGGGAGAGAGCGGTGGGCAGTGGGATTAGTTTGGGGAACGATACAGGGCTATGGGGAGACCACTGGGGGGCAGTGGGATTAATAATGGGGAATGATACAGGGCTATGGGGAGACCACGGAGGACAGTGGGATTAGTTTGGGGATCGACACAGGGCTATGGGGAGAGAGCGGGGGGACAGTGGGATTAGTTTGGGGACTGATACAGGGCTATGGGGGGAGCCCGGGGGGGCAGTGGGATTAGTTTGGGGATTGATACAGGGCTATGGGGGGAGAGTGGGGTAGTGGGATAAGTTTGGGGACGGATACAGGGCTATGGGGGGAGAGCGGGGGGCGGTGGGATTAGTTTGAGAATTGATTCAGGGCAATGGGGATAGAGAGTGGGGCAGTGGGATTAGTTTGGGGACTGATACAGGGCTATGGGGAGAGAGCGGGGGACAGTGGGATTAGATTGGGGATCGATACAGGGCTATGGGGAGAGAGCGGGGCAGTGGGATTAGTTTGGGGACTGCTACAGGGCTATGGGGAGAGAGCGGGGAAGTGGGATTAGTTTGGGGATCGATACAGGGCTTTGGGGAGAGAGTGAGGGGACAGTGGGATTAGTTTGGGAATTGATACAGGGCTATGGGGAGAGAGCGGGGGCAGTGGGATTAGTTTGGGGATTGATACAGGGCTATGGGGAGAGAGTGCAAGGGCAGTGGGATTAGTTTGGGGATTGATACAGGGCTATGAGGAGAGAGTGGGGGGACAGTGGGATTAGTTTGGGGATTGATACAGGGCTATGAGGAGAGAGCGGGGGCAGTGGGATTAGTTTGGGGATTGATACAGGGCTATGGGGAGAGAGAGTGGGGGGCAGTGGGATTAGTTTGGGGATTGATACAGGGCTATGGGGAGAGAGAGTGGGGCAGTGGGATTAGTTTGGGGATTGAAACAGGGGCATGGGGAGAGAGAGCGGGGGGACAGTGGGATTAGTTTGGGGATTGATACAGGGCTATGGGGAGAGAGCGGGGACATTGGGATTAGTTTGGGGATTGATACAGGGCTATGGGGAGAGAGCGGGGGACCGTGGGATTAGTTTGGGGATCGATACAGGGCTATGGGGAGAGAGCGGGGTCAGTGGGATTAGTTTGGGTTTTGATACAGGGCTATGGGGAGAGAGTGGGGGGCTGTGGGATTACTTTGGGGATCGATACAGGGCTATGGGGAGAGAGCGGGGGGCAGTGGGATTAGTTTGGGGACTGATACAGGGCTATGGGGAGAGAGCGGGGGGGCAGTGGGATTAGTTTGGGGATTGATACAGGGCTATGGGGAGAGCGCGGGGGCGGTGGGATTAGTTTGCGGATTGATACAGGGCTATGGTGAGAGAGAGCGGGGGACAGTGGGATTAGTTTGGGGACTGATACAGGGCTATGGGGAGAGAGCGGGGGGGCAGTGGGATTAGTTTGGGGATTGATACAGGGCTATGGGGAGAGCGCGGGGGCGGTGGGATTAGTTTGCGGATTGATACAGGGCTATGGGGGGAGAGTGGGGGACAGTGGGATTAGTTTGGGGATTGATACAGGGCTATGGGGAGAGAGTGGGGGGCAGTGGGATTAGTTTGGGGATTGATACAGGGCTATGGGGAGAGAGTGGGGGGCAGTGGGATTAGTTTGGGGATTGATACAGGGCTATGGGGAGAGAGCGGGGGGGCAGTGGGATTTGTTTGGGGACTGATACAGGGCTATGGGGAGAGAGCTGGGGGGGCAGTGGGATTAGTTTGGGGATTGATACAGGGACATGGGGAGAGAGCGGGGGCAGTGGGGTTAGATTGTGGATTGATACAGGGCTATGGGGAGAGAGCGGGGGCAGTGGGATTAGTTTGGGGACTGATACAGGGCTATGGGGAGAGAGTGGGGGCAGTGGGATTAGTTTGGGGATCGATACAGGGCTATGGGGAGAGAGCGGGGGCAGTGGGATTAGTTTGGGGATCAATACCGAGCCATGAGGAGAGAGCGGGGGACAGTGGGAATAGTTTGGGGACTGATACAGGGCTATGGGGAGAGAGTGGGGGGCAGTGGGATTAGTTTGGGGATTGCTCCAGGGCTATGGGAGAGCGCGGGGGGCAGTGGGATTAGTTTGGGGATTGATACAGGGCTATGGGGAGAGAGCGAGGGGCGGTGGGATTAGTTTGGGGATTGATACAGGGCTATGGGGAGAGAGGGGGGGGCAGTGGGATTAGTTTGGAGATTGATACAGGGCTGTGGGGTGAGAGAGAGGGGGGCAGTGGGATTAGTTTGGAGATTGATACAGGGCTATGGGGAGAGAGTGGGGGCAGTGGGATTAGTTTGGGGATTGATACAGGGCTATGGGGAGAGAGAGGGGGGCAGTGGGATTAGTTTGGGGATTGATACAGGGCTATAGGGAGAGAGAGTGGGGGGACAGTGGGATTAGTTTGGGGATTGTTACAGGGCTATGGGGAGAGAGCGGGGGCCAGTTGGATTAGTTTGGGGATTGATACAGGGCTATGGGGGGAGAGGGCAGGGCAGTGGGATTAGTTTGGGGATCGATACAGGGCTATGGGGAGAGAGCAGGGCAGTGGGATTAGTTTGGGGATTGATACAGGGCTATGGGGAGAGAGAGGGGGGCAGTGGGATTAGTTTGGGGATTGATACAGGGACATGGGGAGCGAGAGTGGGGCCAGTGGGATTAGTTTGGGGATTGATACAGGGCTATGGGGGGAGAGGGCGGGGCAGTGGGATTAGTTTGGGGATTGATACAGGGCTATGGGGGGAGAGTCGGGGGCAGTGGGATTCGTTTGGGGATCGATACAGGGCTATGGGGGTGAGTGGGGGGCAGTGGGATTAGTTTGGGGATTGATACAGGGCGATGGGGACAGAGTGGGGGGCAGTGGGATTAGTTTGGGGATTCATACAGGGCTATGGGGAGTGAGTGGGGGGCAGTGGGATTAGTTTGGGGATTGATACAGGGCGATGGGGACAGAGTGGGGGGCAGTGGGATTAGTTTGGGGATCGATACAGGGCTATGGGGAGTGAGTGGGGGGCAGTGGGATTAGTTTGGGGATTGATACAGGGCTATGGGGAGAGAGTGCGGGGGCAGTGGGATTAGTTTGGGGATTGATACAGGGCTATGGGGAGAGAGCGGGGGCAGTGGGATTAGTTTGGGGATCGATACCGAGCCATGAGGAGAGAGCGGGGGACAGTGGGAATAGTTTGGGGACTGATACAGGGCTATGGGGAGAGAGTGGGGGGCAGTGGGATTAGTTTGGGGATTGCTCCAGGGCTATGGGAGAGCGCGGGGGGCAGTGGGATTAGTTTGGGGATTGATACAGGGCTATGGGGAGAGAGCGAGGGGCGGTGGGATTAGTTTGGGGATTGATACAGGGCTATGGGGAGAGAGGGGGGGGCAGTGGGATTAGTTTGGAGATTGATACAGGGCTGTGGGGTGAGAGAGAGGGGGGCAGTGGGATTAGTTTGGAGATTGATACAGGGCTATGGGGAGAGAGTGGGGGCAGTGGGATTAGTTTGGGGATTGATACAGGGCTATGGGGAGAGAGAGGGGGGCAGTGGGATTAGTTTGGGGATTGATACAGGGCTATAGGGAGAGAGAGTGGGGGGACAGTGGGATTAGTTTGGGGATTGTTACAGGGCTATGGGGAGAGAGCGGGGGCCAGTTGGATTAGTTTGGGGATTGATACAGGGCTATGGGGGGAGAGGGCAGGGCAGTGGGATTAGTTTGGGGATCGATACAGGGCTATGGGGAGAGAGCAGGGCAGTGGGATTAGTTTGGGGATTGATACAGGGCTATGGGGAGAGAGAGGGGGGCAGTGGGATTAGTTTGGGGATTGATACAGGGACATGGGGAGCGAGAGTGGGGCCAGTGGGATTAGTTTGGGGATTGATACAGGGCTATGGGGGGAGAGGGCGGGGCAGTGGGATTAGTTTGGGGATTGATACAGGGCTATGGGGGGAGAGTCGGGGGCAGTGGGATTCGTTTGGGGATCGATACAGGGCTATGGGGGTGAGTGGGGGGCAGTGGGATTAGTTTGGGGATTGATACAGGGCGATGGGGACAGAGTGGGGGGCAGTGGGATTAGTTTGGGGATTCATACAGGGCTATGGGGAGTGAGTGGGGGGCAGTGGGATTAGTTTGGGGATTGATACAGGGCGATGGGGACAGAGTGGGGGGCAGTGGGATTAGTTTGGGGATCGATACAGGGCTATGGGGAGTGAGTGGGGGGCAGTGGGATTAGTTTGGGGATTGATACAGGGCTATGGGGAGAGAGTGCGGGGGCAGTGGGATTAGTTTGGGGATTGATACAGGGCTATGGGGAGAGAGCGGGGGGCAGTGAGATTAGTTTGGGGATCGATACAGGGCTATGGGGAGAGAGTGGGGGGCAGTGGGATTAGTTTGGGGATTGATACAGGGCTATGGGGGGAGAGTGGGGGACAGTGGGATTAGTTTGGGGATTGATACAGGGCTATGGGGGGAGAGTGGGGGCAGTGGGATTAGTTTGGGGATTGATACAGGGCTATGGGGAGAGAGCGGGGGCAGTGGGATTAGTTTGGGGATTGATACAGGGCTATGTGGAGAGAGTGCAAGGGCAGTGGGATTAGTTTAGGGATTGATTCAGGGCTATGAGGAGAGAGCGGGGGCAGTGGGATTAGTTTGGGGATTGATACAGGGCTACGGGGAGAGAGAGTGGGGCAGTGGGATTAGTTTGGGGATTGAAACAGGGGCATGGGGAGAGAGAGCGGGGGGACAGTGGGATTAGTTTGGGGATGGATACAGGGCTATGGGGAGAGAGCGGGGGAATTGGGATTAGTTTGGGGATTGATACAGGGCTATGGGGAGAGAGAGCGGGGGACAGTGGGATTAGTTTGGGGATCGATACAGGGCTATGGGGAGAGAGCGGGGGGCAGTGGGATTAGTTTGGGTTTTGATACAGGGCTATGGGGAGAGAGTGGGGGGCTGTGGGATTAGTTTGGGGATTGATACAGGGCTATGGGGAGAGAGCGGGGTCAGTGGGATTAGTTTGGGTTTTGATACAGGGCTATGGGGAGAGAGTGGGGGGCTGTGGGATTAGTTTGGGGATCGATACAGGGCTATGGGGAGAGAGCGGGGGGGCAGTGGGATTAGTTTGTGGATTGATACAGGGCTATGGGGAGAGAGTGGGGGGGCAGTGGGATTAGTTTGGGGATTGATACAGGGCTATGGGGAGAGAGCGGGGGGGCAGTGGGATTAGTTTGGGGATTGATACAGGGCTATGGGGAGAGAGCGGGGGGCAGTGGGATTAGTTTGCGGAACGATACAGGGCTATGGGGAGACCACTGGGGGGCAGTGGGATTAGTTTGGGGATCGACACAGGGCTATGGGGAGAGAGCGGGGGGACAGTGGGATTAGTTTGGGGATCGACACAGGGCTATGGGGAGAGAGCGGGGGGGCAGTGGGATTAGTTTGGGGATTGATACAGGGGTATAGGGAGAGTGGGGGGCAGTGGGATTAGTTTGGGGATTGATACAGGGCTATGGGGAGAGCGCGGGGGACAGTGGGATTAGTTTGGGGACTGATACAGGGCTATGGGGGGAGCCCGGGGGGGCAGTGGGATTAGTTTGGGGACTGATACAGGGCTACGGGGGGAGAGCGGGGGGGCAGTGGGATTAGTTTGGGGACTGATACAGGGCTACGGGGGGAGAGCGGGGGGGGCAGTGGGATAAGTTTGGGGACTGATACAGGGCTATGGGGGAGAGAGCGGGGGGACAGTGGGATTAGTTTGGGGATTGATACAGGGCTATGGGGAGAGAGCGGGGGACAGTGGGATTAGTTTGGGGATTGATACAGGGCTATGGGGAGAGAGAGTGGGGGGCAGTGGGATTAGTTTGCGGACTGATACAGGGCTATGGGGAGAGAGCGGGGGACAGTGGGATTAGATTGGGGATCGATACAGGGCTATGGGGAGAGAGCGGGGCAGTGGGATTAGTTTGGGGATCGATACAGGGCTATGGGGAGAGAGAGGGGGGCAGTGGGATTAGTTTGGGAATTGATACAGGGCTATGGGGAGAGAGCGGGGGCAGTGGGATTAGTTTGGGGATTGATACAGGGCTATGGGGAGAGAGTGCAAGGGCAGTGGGATTAGTTTGGGGATTGATACAGGGCTATGAGGAGAGAGTGGGGGGACAGTGGGATTAGTTTGGGGATTGATACAGGGCTATGAGGAGAGAGCGGGGGCAGTGGGATTAGTTTGGGGATTGATACAGGGCTATGGGGAGAGAGAGTGGGGGGCAGTGGGATTAGTTTGGGGATTGATACAGGGCTATGGGGAGAGAGAGTGGGGCAGTGGGATTAGTTTGGGGATTGAAACAGGGGCATGGGGAGAGAGAGCGGGGGGACAGTGGGATTAGTTTGGGGATTGATACAGGGCTATGGGGAGAGAGCGGGGACATTGGGATTAGTTTGGGGATTGATACAGGGCTATGGGGAGAGAGCGGGGGACCGTGGGATTAGTTTGGGGATCGATACAGGGCTATGGGGAGAGAGCGGGGTCAGTGGGATTAGTTTGGGTTTTGATACAGGGCTATGGGGAGAGAGTGGGGGGCTGTGGGATTACTTTGGGGATCGATACAGGGCTATGGGGAGAGAGCGGGGGGGCAGTGGGATTAGTTTGGGGATTGATACAGGGCTATGGGGAGAGCGCGGGGGCGGTGGGATTAGTTTGGGGACTGATACAGGGCTATGGGGAGAGAGCGGGGGGGCAGTGGGATTAGTTTGGGGATTGATACAGGGCTATGGGGAGAGAGTGGGGGGCAGTGGGATTAGTTTGGGGATTGATACAGGGCTATGGGGAGAGAGTGGGGGGCAGTGGGATTAGTTTGGGGATTGATACAGGGCTATGGGGAGAGAGCGGGGGGGCAGTGGGATTTGTTTGGGGACTGATACAGGGCTACGGGGAGAGAGCAGGGGGGCAGTGGGATTAGTTTGGGGATTGATACAGGGCTATGGGGAGAGAGCTGGGGGGGCAGTGGGATTAGTTTGGGGATTGATACAGGGCTATGGGGAGAGAGCGCGGGGCAGTGGGATTAGTTTGCGGATTGATACAGGGCTATGGGGAGAGAGCGGGGGCAGTGGGATTAGTTTGGGGATCGATACAGGGCTATGGGGAGAGAGCGGGGGCAGTGGGATTAGTTTGGGGATCAATACCGAGCCATGAGGAGAGAGCGGGGGACAGTGGGAATAGTTTGGGGACTGATACAGGGCTATGGGGAGAAAGTGGGGGGCAGTGGGATTAGTTTGGGGATTGTTCCAGGGCTATGGGAGAGCGCGGGGGGCAGTGGGATTAGTTTGGGGATTGATACAGGGCTATGGGGAGAGAGCGAGGGGCGGTGGGATTAGTTTGGGGATTGATACAGGGCTATGGGGAGAGAGCAGGGGGCAGTGGGATTAGTTTGGGGACTGATACAGGGCTATGGGGAGAGAGGGGGGTCAGTGGGATTAGTTTGGGGATTGATACAGGGCTATGGGGAGAGAGAGGGGGGCAGTGGGATTAGTTTGGGGATTGATACAGGGCTATGGGGAGAGAGAGGGGGGCAGTGGGATTAGTTTGGAGATCTATACAGGGCTGTGGGGTGAGAGAGAGGGGGGCAGTGGGATTAGTTTGGAGATTGATACAGGGCTATGGGGAGAGAGGGGGGTCAGTGGGATTAGTTTGGGGATTGATACAGGGCTATGGGGAGAGAGAGGGGGGCAGTGGGATTAGTTTGGGGATTGATACAGGGCTATAGGGAGAGAGAGTGGGGGGACAGTGGGATTAGTTTGGGGATTGTTACAGGGCTATGGGGAGAGAGCGGGGGCCAGTTAGATTAGTTTGGGGATTGATACAGGGCTATGGGGGGAGAGGGCAGGGCAGTGGGATTAGTTTGGGGATCGATACAGGGCTATGGGGAGAGAGCAGGGCAGTGGGATTAGTTTGGGGATTGATACAGGGACATGGGGAGCGAGAGTGGGGCCAGTGGGATTAGTTTGGGGATTGATACAGGGCTATGGGGGGAGAGGGCGGGGCAGTGGGATTAGTTTGGGGATTGATACAGGGCTATGGGCGGAGAGTGGGGGGCAGTGGGATTAGTTTGGGGATTGATACAGGGCTATGGGGGGAGAGTCGGGGGCAGTGGGATTCGTTTGGGGATCGATACAGGGCTATGGGGGTGAGTGGGGGGCAGTGGGATTAGTTTGGGGATTGATACAGGGCGATGGGGACAGAGTGGGCGGCAGTGGGATTAGTTTGGGGATTCATACAGGGCTATGGGGAGTGAGTGGGGGGCAGTGGGATTAGTTTGGGGATTGATACAGGGCGATGGGGACAGAGTGGGGGGCAGTGGGATTAGTTTGGGGATCGATACAGGGCTATGGGGAGTGAGTGGGGGGCAGTGGGATTAGTTTGGGGATTGATACAGGGCTATGGGGAGAGAGTGCGGGGGCAGTGGGATTAGTTTGGGGATTGATACAGGGCTATGGGGAGAGAGCGGGGGGCAGTGGGATTAGTTTGGGGATCGATACAGGGCTTTGGGGAGAGAGTGGGGGGCAGTGGGATTAGTTTGGGGATCGATACAGGGCTATGGGGAGAGCGCGGGCGGCAGTGGGATTAGTTTGGAGATTGATACAGGGCTATGGGGAGAGAGAGTGGGGGGCAGTGGGATTAGTTTGGGGATTGATACAGGGCTATGGGGAGAGCGCGGGGGGGGACAGTGGGATAAGTTTGGGGATTGATACAGGGCTATGGGGCGATAGAGAGGGGGGCAGTGGGATTAGTTTGGGGATTGATACAGGGCTATGGGGCGAGAGAGAGGGGGGCAGTGGGATTAGTTTGGGGATTGATACAGGGCTATGGGGAGAGAGCGGGGGGCAGTGGGATTAGTTTGGGGATTGATACAGGGCTATGGGGAGAGAGAGGGGGGCAGTGGGATTAGTTTGGGGATTGATACAGGGCTATGGGGAGAGAGAGGGGGGCAGTGGGATTAGTTTGGGGATTGATACAGGGCTATGGGGAGAGAGTGGGGGGCAGTGGGATTAGTTTGGGGATTGATACAGGGCTATGGGGAGAGAGAGAGGGGGGCAGTGGGATTAGTTTGGGGATTGATACAGGGCTATGGGGAGAGAGCGGGTGGGCAGTGGGATTAGTTTGGGGATTGATACAGGGCTATGGGGAGAGAGTGGGGGGCAGTGGGATTAGTTTGGGGATTGATACAGGGCTATGGGGGGAGAGTGGGGGACAGTGGGATTAGTTTGGGGATTGATACAGGGCTATGGGGGGAGAGTGGGGGACAGTGGGAATAGTTTGGGGATCGATACAGGGCTATGGGGAGAGAGAGAGGGGGGCAGTGGGATTAGTTTGGGGATTGATACAGGGCTATGGGGCGAGAGAGAGGGGGGCAGTGGGATTAGTTTGGGGATTGATACAGGGCTATGGGGGGAGAGTGGGGGGCAGTGGGATTAGTTTGGGGATTGATACAGGGCTATGGGGAGAGAGAGAGGGGGGCAGTGGGATTAGTTTGGGGATTGATACAGGGCTATGGGGAGAGAGAGTGGGGGGACAGTGGGATTAGTTTGGGGATTGTTACAGGGCTATGGGGAGAGAGCGGGGGGCAGTGGGATTAGTTTGGGGATTGATACAGGGCTATGGGGAGAGAGCGGGGGGCAGTGGGATTAGTTTAGGGATTGATACAGGGCTATGGGGGAGAGGGCGGGGCAGTGGGATTAGTTTGGGGATTGATACAGGGCTATGGGGAGAGAGCGGGGGGCAGTGGGATTTGTTTGGGGATTGATACAGGGCTATGGGGGGAGAGTGGGGGGCAGTGGGATTAGTTTGGGGATTGATACAGGGCTATGGGGAGAGAGAGCGGGGGGGCAGTGGGATTAGTTTGGGGATTGATACAGGGACATGGGGAGAGAGCGGGGGCCAGTGGGATTAGTTTGGGGACTGATACAGGGCTATGGGGGGTGAGCGGGGGACAGTGGGATTAGTTTGGGGATTGATACAGGGCTATGGGGAGAGAGCGGGGGGACAGTGGGATTAGTTTGGGGATTGATACAGGGCTATGGGGAGAGAGCGGGGGACAGTGGGATTAGTTTGGGGATTGATACAGGGCTATGGGGGGAGAGGGCAGGGCAGTGGGATTAGTTTGGGGATCGATACAGGGCTATGGGGAGAGAGCAGGGCAGTGGGATTAGTTTGGGGATCGATACAGGGCTATGGGGGGAGAGTGGGGGGCAGTGGGATTAGTTTGGGGATTGATACAGGGCTATGGGGAGTGAGTGGGGGGCAGTGGGATTAGTTTGGGGATTGATACAGGGCTATGGGGAGAGAGTGGGGGGCAGTGGGATTAGTTTGGGGATCGATACAGGGCTATGGGGAGTGAGTAGGGGGCAGTGGGATTAGTTTGGGGATCGATACAGGGCTATGGGGAGAGAGTGCGGGGGCAGTGGGATTAGTTTGGGGATTGATACAGGGCTATGGGGAGAGAGCAGGGGGCAGTGGGATTAGTTGGGGATCGATACAGGGCTTTGGGGAGAGAGTGGGGGGCAGTGGGATTAGTTTGGGGATCGATACAGGGCTATGGGGAGAGCGCGGGGGGCAGTGGGATTAGTTTGGGGATCGATACAGGGCTATGGGGAGAGAGCAGGGCAGTGGGATTAGTTTGGGGTTTGATACAGGGCTATGGGGAGAGAGAGGGGGGCAGTGGGATTAGTTTGGGGATTGATACAGGGACAATGGGAGCGAGAGTGCGGCCAGTGGGATTAGTTTGGGGATTGATACAGGGCTATGGGGGGAGAGGGCGGGGCAGTGGGATTAGTTTGGGGATTGATACAGGGCTATGGGGGGAGAGTGGGGGGCAGTGGGATTAGTTTGGGGATTGATACAGGGCTATGGGGGGAGAGTCGGGGGCAGTGGGATTAGTTTGGGGATCGATACAGGGCTATGGGTAGAGAGCGGGGGACAGTGGGATTAGTTTGGGGATCGATACAGGGCTATGGGGAGAGAGTGGGGGACAGTGGGATTAGTTTGGGGATTGATACAGGGCTATGGGGAGAGAGCAGGGGGGGCAGTGGGATTAGTTTGGGGATTGATACAGGGCTATGGGGAGAGAGCGGGGCAGTGGGATTAGTTTGGGGATCGATACAGGGCTATGGGGAGAGAGTGGGGGGCAGTGGGATTAGTTTGGGGATTGATACAGGGCTATGGGGAGAGAGCGGGCGACAGTGGGATTAGTTTGGGGATCGATACAGGGCTATGGGGAGAGAGTGGGGGACAGTGGGATTAGTTTGGGGATCGATAAAGGGCTATGGGGAGAGAGCGGGGGCTGTGGGATTAGTTTGGGGACTGATACAGGGCTATGGGGAAAGAGTGGGGCAGTGGTATTAGTTTGGGGATCGATACAGGGCTATGGGGAGAGAGAGCGGGGCAGTGGGATTAGTTTGGGAACGGATACAGGGCTATGGGGAGAGAGTGGGGGGCAGTGGGATTAGTTTGGGGATTGATACAGGGCTATGGGGAGAGAGTGGGGGGCAGTGGGATTAGTTTGGGGATTGATACAGGGCTATGGGGAGAGAGCGGGGGGCAGTGGGATTAGTTTGGGGATTGATACAGGGCTATGGGGAGAGAGTGGGGGGCAGTGGGATTAGTTTGGGGATTGATACAGGGCTATGGGGAGAGAGCGGGGGGCAGTGGGATTAGTTTGGGGATTGATACAGGGCTATGGGGAGAGAGCGGGGGCAGTGGGATTAGTTTGGGGATTGATACAGGGCTATGGGGAGAGAGCGGTTGCAGTGGGATTAGTTTGGGGACTGATACAGGGCTATGGGGAGAGAGCGGGGGGCAGTGGGATTAGTTTGGGGATTGATACAGGGCTATGGGGAGAGAGCGGGGGGGGACAGTGGGATTAGTTTGGGGATTGATACAGGGCTATGGGGAGAGAGCGGGGGGCAGTGGGATTAGTTTGGGGACTGATACAGGGCTATGGGGAGAGAGAGCGGGGGGACAGTGGGTTTAGTTTGGGGATTGATACAGGGCTATGGGGAGAGAGCGGGGGACAGTGGGATTAGTTTGGGGATTGATACAGGGCTATGGGGAGAGAGCGGGGGGCAGTGGGATTAGTTTGGGGACTGATACAGGGCTATGGGGAGAGAGAGCGGGGGGACAGTGGGTTTAGTTTGGGGATTGATACAGGGCTATGGGGGAGAGAGCAGGGGGCAGTGGGATTACTTTGGGGACTGATACAGGGCTATGGGGGAGAGAGCGGGGGGCAGTGGGATTAGTTTGGGGACTGATACAGGGCTATGGGGAGAGAGAGCGGGGGGACAGTGGGATTAGTTTGGGAATTGATACAGAGCTATGGGGAGAGAGTGGGGGGACAGTGGGATTTGTTTGGGGATTGATACAGGGCTATGGGGAGAGAGCGGGGGGCAGTGGGATTAGTTTGGGGATTGATACAGGGCTATTGGGAGAGAGAGTGGGGCAGTGGGATTAGTTTGGGGATCGATACAGGGTTATGGGGAGAGAGCGGGGGACAGTGGGATTAGTTTGAGGACTGATACAGGGCTATGGGGAGAGAGCGGGGGCAGTGGGATTAGTTTGGGGATTGATACAGGGCTATGGGGAGAGAGCGGGGGCAGTGGGATTAGTTTGGGGATCGATACAGGGCTATGGGGAGAGAGAGGGGCACAGTGGGATTAGTTTGGGGACTGATACAGGGCTATGGGGAGAGAGCGGGGGGACAGTGGGATTAGTTTGGGGTTCGATACAGGGCTGGGGGGAGAGAGCGGGGGCAGTGGGATTAGTTTGGGGACTGATACAGGGCTATGGGGAGAGAGAGCGGGGGGACAGTGGGATTAGTTTGGGGATTGATACAGGGCTATGGGGAGAGAGCGGGGGCAGTGGGATTAGTTTGGGGATTGATACAGGGCTATGGGGAGAGAGCGGGGGGATAGTGGGATTAGTTTCGGGATGGATACAGGGTTATGGGGAGAGAGCGGGGGCACAGTGGGATTAGTTTGGGGACTGATACAGGGCTATGGGGAGAGAGCGGGGGGACAGTGGGATTAGTTTGGGGTTCGATACAGGGCTGGGGGGAGAGAGCGGGGGCAGTGGGATTAGTTTGGGGACTGATACAGGGCTATGGGGAGAGAGAGCGGGGGGACAGTGGGATTAGTTTGGGGATTGATACAGGGCTATGGGGAGAGAGCGGGGGCAGTGGGATTAGTTTGGGGATTGATACAGGGCTATGGGGAGAGAGCGGGGGCAGTGGGATTAGTTTGGCGATTGATACAGGGGTATGGGGAGAGAGCGGGGACGTGGGATTAGTTTGGGGATTGATACAGGGCTATGGGGAGAGAGCGGGGGCAGTGGGATTAGTTTGGGGATTGATACAGGGCTATGGGGAGAGAGCGGGGACGTGGGATTAGTTTGGGGATTGATACAGGGCTATGGGGAGAGAGTGGGGGGCAGTGGGATTAGTTTGGGGATTGATACAGGGCTATGGGGAGAGAGCGGGGTCTTTGGGATTATTTTTTGGATTGATACAGGGCTATGGGGGGAGAGCGGGGAAGTGGGATTAGTTTGGGGATTGATACAGGGCTATGGGGAGAGAGTGGGGGGGCAGTGGGATTAGTTTGGGGATTGATACAGGGCTATGGGGAGAGAGTGGGGGGCTGTGGGATTAGTTTGGGGATTGACACAGGGCTATGAGGAGTGAGCTGGGGGGGCAGTGGGATTAGTTTGGGGATTGATACAGGGCTATGGGGAGAGAGTGGGGACAGTGGGATTATTGTGAGGATTGATACAGGGCTATGGGGAGAGAGTGGGGCGCAGTGGGATTTGTTTGGGAATTGATACAGGGCTATGAGGAGTGAGCTGGGGGGGCAGTGGGATTAGTTTGGGGATTGATACAGGGCTATGGGGAGAGAGTGGGGACAGTGGGATTAGTTTGGGTTTTCATACAGGGCTATGGGGAGACTGCCGGGGGCAGTGGGATTAGTTTGGGGATTGATACAGGGCTATGGGGAGACTGCGGGGGGCAGTGGGATTAGTTTGGGGATTGATACAGGGCTATGGGGAGAGAGCGGGGGACAGTGGGATTAGTTTGGGGATTGATACAGGGCTATGGGGAGAGAGCGGGGGGCAGTGGGATTAGTTTGGGGACTGATACAGGGCTATGGGGAGAGAGAGAGTAGGGGCAGTGGGATTAGTTTGGGTTTTGATACAGGGCTATGGGGAGAGAGAGTGGGGGGCAGTGGGATTTGTTTGGGGACTGATTCAGGGCTATGGGGAGAGAGCGGGGGGGCAGTGGGATTTGTTTGTGGATTGATACAGGGCTATGGGGAGAGAGCAGGGGGGCAGTGGGATTAGTTTGGGGATCGATACAGGGCTATGAGGAGAGAGCTGGGGGTGCAGCGGGATTAGTTTGGGGATTGATACAGGGCTTTGGGGAGAGTGCTGGGGGGGCAGTGGGAGTAGTTTGGGGATCGATACAGGGCTATGGGGAGACTGCGGGGGGCAGTGGGATTAGTTTGGGGATGGATACAGGGCTCTCGGGAGAGAGTGGGGCGCAGTGGGATTAGTTTGGGGATTGAGACAGGGCTATGGGGAGAGAGCGGGGGGACAGTGGGATTAGTTTGGGGATCGATACAGGGCTATGGGGAGAGTGGGGGGCAGTTGGATTAGTTTGGGGATCGATACAGGGCTACAGAGAGAGAGAGTGGGGCAGTGGGATTAATTTGGGGACTGATACAGGGCTATGGGGGGAGAGGGCGGGGCAGTGGGATTAGTTTGGGGATTGATACAGGGCTATGGGGAGAGAGTGGGGGGGCAGTGGGATTAGTTTGGGGATTGATACAGGGCTATGGGGAGAGAGTGGGGGGCTGTGGGATTAGTTTGGGGATTGACACAGGGCTATGGGGAGAGAGCAGGGCAGTGGGATTAGTTTGGGGATTGATACAGGGCTATGGGGAGAGAGCGGGGAAGTGTGATTTGTTTGGGGATTGATACAGGGCTATGGGGAGAGAGCGGGGCAGTGGGATTAGTTTGGGGATTGATACAGGGCTATGGGGAGAGAGAGCGGGGACAGTGGCATTAGTTTGGGGATTGATACAGGGCTATGGGGAGAGAGTGCGGGGGCAGTGGGATTAGTTTGGGGATTGATACCGGGCTATGGGGAGAGAGCGGAGGCAGTGGGCTTAGTTTGGGGATTGATACAGGGCTATGGGGAGAGAGAGCCGGGGACAGTGGGATTAGTTTGGGGATTTGTACAGGGCTATGGGGAGAGAGCGGGGGACAGTGGGATTAGTTTGGGGATCGATACAGGGCCATGGGGAGAGAGCGGGGGACAGTGAATTAGTTTGGGGATCGATACAGGGCTATGGGGAGAGAGCGGGGGATAGTGGGATTAGTTTGGGGATCGATACAGGGCTATGGGGAGAGAGCGGAGGCAGTGGGATTAGTTTGGGAATTGATACAGGGCTATGGGGAGAGAGCGGGGGACAGTGGGATTAGTTTGGGGATCGATACAGGGCTATGGGGAGAGAGCGGGGGACAGTGGGATTAGTTTGGGGATCGATACAGGGCTATGGGGAGAGAGCGGGGGACAGTGGGATTAGTTTGGGGATTGATACAGGGCTATGGGGAGAGAGCGGAGGGGCAGTGGGATTAGTTTGGGGATCGATACAGGGCTATGAGGAGAGAGCTGGGGGTGCAGCGGGATTAGTTTGGGGATTGATACAGGGCTTTGGGGAGAGTGCTGGGGGGGCAGTGGGAGTAGTTTGGGGATCGATACAGGGCTATGGGGAGACTGCGGGGGGCAGTGGGATTAGTTTGGGGATGGATACAGGCCTCTCGGGAGAGAGTGGGGCGCAGTGGGATTAGTTTGGGGATTGAGACAGGGCTATGGGGAGAGAGCGGGGGGACAGTGGGATTAGTTTGGGGATCGATACAGGGCTATGGGGAGAGTGGGGGGCAGTTGGATTAGTTTGGGGATCGATACAGGGCTACAGAGAGAGAGAGTGGGGCAGTGGGATTAATTTGGGGACTGATACAGGGCTATGGGGGGAGAGGGCGGGGCAGTGGGATTAGTTTGGGGATTGATACAGGGCTATGGGGAGAGAGTGGGGGGGCAGTGGGATTAGTTTGGGGATTGATACAGGGCTATGGGGAGAGAGTGGGGGGCTGTGGGATTAGTTTGGGGATTGACACAGGGCTATGGGGAGAGAGCAGGGCAGTGGGATTAGTTTGGGGATTGATACAGGGCTATGGGGAGAGAGCGGGGAAGTGTGATTTGTTTGGGGATTGATACAGGGCTATGGGGAGAGAGCGGGGCAGTGGGATTAGTTTGGGGATTGATACAGGGCTATGGGGAGAGAGAGCGGGGACAGTGGCATTAGTTTGGGGATTGATACAGGGCTATGGGGAGAGAGTGCGGGGGCAGTGGGATTAGTTTGGGGATTGATACCGGGCTATGGGGAGAGAGCGGAGGCAGTGGGATTAGTTTGGGGATTGATACAGGGCTATGGGGAGAGAGAGCCGGGGACAGTGGGATTAGTTTGGGGATTTGTACAGGGCTATGGGGAGAGAGCGGGGGACAGTGGGATTAGTTTGGGGATCGATACAGGGCCATGGGGAGAGAGCGGGGGACAGTGAATTAGTTTGGGGATCGATACAGGGCTATGGGGAGAGAGCGGGGGACAGTGGGATTAGTTTGGGGATCGATACAGGGCTATGGGGAGAGAGCGGAGGCAGTGGGATTAGTTTGGGAATTGATACAGGGCTATGGGGAGAGAGCGGGGGACAGTGGGATTAGTTTGGGGATCGATACAGGGCTATGGGGAGAGAGCGGGGGACAGTGGGATTAGTTTGGGGATCGATACAGGGCTATGGGGAGAGAGCGGGGGACAGTGGGATTAGTTTGGGGATTGATACAGGGCTATGGGGAGAGAGCGGAGGGGCAATGGGATTTGTTTGGAGACTGATACAGGGCTATGGGGGAGACAGCGGGGAGGCAGTGGGATTAGTTTGGGGATTGATACAGGGCTATGGGGAGAGAGAGCTGGGGACAGTGGGATTAGTTTGGGGATTTGTACAGGGCTATGGGGAGAGAGCGGGGGACAGTGGGATTAGTTTGGGGATCGATACAGGGCCATGGGGAGAGAGCGGGGGACAGTGAATTAGTTTGGGGATCGATACAGGGCTATGGGGAGAGAGTGGGGCAGTGGGATTAGTTTGGGGATCGATACAGGGCTATGGGGAGAGAGCGGGGGACAGTGGGATTAGTTTGGGGATCGATACAGGGCTATGGGGAGAGAGCTGGGGGGCAGTGGGATTAGTTTGGGGATTGATACAGGGCAATGGGGAGAGAGAGTGTGGGGCAGTGGGATTAGTTTGGGGATTGATACAGGGCTATGGGGAGAGAGCGGGTGGCAGTGGGATTAGTTTGGGGATTGATACAGGGCTATGGGGAGAGAGCGGGGCAGTGGGATTAGTTTGGGGATTGATACAGGGCTATGGGGGGAGAGCGGTGGCAGTGGGATTAGTTTGGGGACTGATACAGGGCTATGGGGGGAGATCGGTGGCAGTGGAATTAGTTTGGGGATTGATACAGGGCTATGGGGAGAGAGAGGGGGACAGTGGGATTAGTTTGGGGATCGATACAGGGCTATGGGGGCAGAGGGCGGGGCAGTGGGATTAGTTTGGGGATTGATACAGGGCTATGGAGAGAGAGTGGGGGGCAGTGGGATTAGTTTGTGGATTGATACAGGGCTATGGGGAGAGAGTGGGGGGCAGTGGGATTAGTTTGGGGATTGATACAGGACTATGGGGAGAGAGTGGGGCGCAGTGGGATTAGTTTGGGGATTGATACAGGGCTATGGGGAGAGAGCAGGGGGCAGTGGGATTAGTTTGGGGATCGATACAGGGCTATGGGGAGAGAGAGCGGGGGGCAGTGGGATTAGTTTGGGGATTGATACAGGTCTATGGGGAAAGAGCGGGGGGCAGTGGGATTAGTTTGGGGATTGATACAGGGCTATGGGGAGAGAGCAGGGCAGTGGGATTAGTTTGGGGATTGATACAGGGCTATGGGGGTAGAGTGGGGGGCAGTGGGATTAGTTTGGGGATCGATACAGGGCTATAGAGAGAGAGTGGTGGCAGTGGGATTAGTTTGGGGATTGATACAGGGCTATGGGGAGAGAGTGGGGTCAGTGGGATTAGTTTGGAGATTGATACAGGGCTATGGGGAGAGAGCGGGGGGCAGTGGGATTAGTTTGGGGTTTGATACAGGGCTATGGGGAGAGAGTGAGGGACAGTGGGATTAGTTTGGGGATTGATACAGGGCTATGGGGAGAGAGCGGGGGGCAGTGGGATTAGTTTGGGGTTTGATACAGGGCTATGGGGGGAGAGCGGGGGCGCAGTGGGATTAGTTTGGGGATTGATACAGGGCTATGGGGAGAGTGCGGGCAGTGGGATTAGTTTGGGGATCGATACAGGGCTATGGGGAGAGAGCGGGGAACAATGGGATTTGTTTGGGGACTGATACCGGGCTGTGGGGAGAGAGAGCGGGGCAGTGGGATTAGTTTGGAGATCGATACAGGGCTATGGGGAGAGAGCGGGGGACAGTGGGATTAGTTTGGGGATCGATACAGGGCTATGGGGAGAGAGAGCCGGGGGCAGTGGGATTAGTTTGGGGATTTGTACAGGGCTATGGGGAGAGAGCGGGACAGTGTGCTTAGTTTGGGGATTCATACAGGGCTATGGGGAGAGAGCGGGGGACAGTGGGATTAGTTTGGGGATCGATACAGGGCTATGGGGAGAGAGCAGGGGACAGTGGGATTAGTTTGGGGATCGATACAGGGCTATGGGGAGAGAGCGGGGGGCAGTGGGATTACTTTGGGGATTGATACAGGGCTATGGGGGGAGAGCGGTGGCAGTGGAATTAGTTTGTGGATTGATACAGGGACATGGGGAGATAGCGCGGGGCAGTGGGATTAGTTTGGTGATCGATACAGGGCTATGGGGAGAGAGCGGGGGTCAGTGGGATTAGTTTGGGGATTGATACAGGGGTATAGGGAGAGAGTAGGGGCAGTGGGATTAGTTTGGTGATCGATACAGGGCTATGGGGAGAGAGTGGGGCAGTGGGATTAGTTTGGGGATCGATACAGGGCTATGGAGAGAGAGCAGGGCAGTGGGATTAGTTTGGGGATCGATACAGGGCTATGGGGAGAGAGAGCGGGGGCAGTGGAATTAGTTTGGGGATTGATACAGGGCTATGGGGAGAGAGTGGGGGGCAGTGGGATTAGTTTGGGGATTGATACAGGGCTATAGAGAGAGAGCGCGGGGGGCAGTGGGATTAGTTTGGGGATCGATGCAGGGCTATGGGGAGAGAGTGGGGGGCAGTGGGATTAGTTTGGGGATTGATACAGGGCTATGGGGAGAGAGCAGGGGACAGTGGGATTAGTTTGGGGATTGATACAGGGCTACGGGGAGAGAGCGGGGGGGCAGTGGGATTAGTTTGGGGATTGATACAGGGCTATGGGGAGAGAGCGGGGCAGTGGGATTAGTTTGTGGATCGATACAGGGCTATGGGGAGAGAGCCGGGGGGCAGTGGGATTAGTTTGGGGATCGATGCAGGGCTATGGGGAGAGAGTGGGGGGCAGTGGGATTAGTTTGGGGATTGATACAGGGCTATGGGGAGAGAGCAGGGGACAGTGGGATTAGTTTGGGGATTGATACAGGGCTACGGGGAGAGAGCGGGGGGGCAGTGGGATTAGTTTGGGGATTGATACAGGGCTATGGGGAGAGAGCAGGGCAGTGGGATTAGTTTGTGGATCGATACAGGGCTATGGGGAGAGAGCCGGGGGGCAGTGGGATTAGTTTGGGGATTGATACAGGGCTATGGGGAGAGAGTGGGGGCAGTGGGATTAGTTTGGGGATTGATACAGGGCTATGGGGAGAGAGTGGGGGCAGTGGGATTAGTTTGGGGATTGATACCGGGCTGTGGGGAGAGAGAGCGGGGCAGTGGGATTAGTTTGGAGATCGATACAGGGCTATGGGGAGAGAGAGCCGGGGGCAGTGGGATTAGTTTGGGGATCGATACAGGGCTATGGGGAGAGAGCGGGGGACAGTGGGATTAGATTGGGGATCGATACAGGGCTATGGGGAGAGAGCGGGGGACAGTGGGATTAGTTTGGCGATCGATACAGGGCTATGGGGAGAGAGCGGGGGACAGTGGGATTAGTTTGGGGATTGATACAGGGCTATGGGGAGAGAGCGGGGGTCAGTGGGATTAGTTTGGGGATCGATACAGGGCTGTGGGGAGAGAGCGGGGGGACAGTGGGATTAGTTTGGGGATTGATACAGGGCTGTAGGGAGAGAGTGCGGGGCAGTGGGATTAGTTTGGGGATCGATCCAGGGCTATGGGGAGAGAGCGGGGGGACAGTGGGATTAGTTTGGGGATTGATACAGGGCTGTAGGGAGAGTGCGGGGGCAGTGGGATTAGTTTGGAGATTGATACAGGGCTATGGGGAGAGAGCGGGGGGCAGTGGGATTAGTTTGGGGATTGATACAGGGCTATGGGGAGAGAGTGGGGGGCAGTGGGATTAGTTTGGGGATTGATACAGGGCTATGGGGAGAGAGTGGGGGGCAGTGGGATTAGTTTGGGGATTGATACAGGGCTATGGGTAGAGAGAGCAGGGACAGTGGGATTAGTTTGGGGATCGATACAGGGCTATGGGTAGAGAGAGCAGGGACAGTGGGATTAGTTTGGGGATCGATACAGGGCTATGGGGAGAGAGTGGGGCAGTGGGATTAGTTTGGGGATCGATACAGGGCTATGGGGAGAGAGCGGGGGGCAGTGGGATTAGTTTGGGGATTGATACAGGGCTATGGAGAGAGAGTGGGGGACAGTGGGATTAGTTTGGGGATCGATACAGGGCTATGGGGAGAGAGTGGGGGAGCAGTGGGATTAGTTTGGGGATTGATACAGGGCAATGGGGAGAGAGAGAGCGGGGCAGTGGGATTAGTTTGGGAATGGATACAGGGCTATGGGGAGAGAGCGGGGGGCAGTGGGTTTAGTTTGGGGATTGATACAGGGCTATGGGAAGAGAGAGCGGGGCAGTGGGATTATTTTGGGGTTTGATACAGGGACATGGGGAGAGTGCGGGGGCAGTGGTATTAGTTTGGGGATCGATACAGGGCTATGGGGGGAGAGCGGGGACGCAGTGGGATTAGTTTGGGGACTGATACTGGGCTATGGGGAGAGAGCTGGGGGGCAGTGGGATTAGTTTGGAGACTGATACAGGGCTATGGGGAAGAGAGCACGGGGGCAGTGGTATTAGTTTGGTGATCGATACAGGGCTATGGGGAGAGAGCGGGGGTCAGTGGGATTAGTTTGGGGATTGATACAGGGGTATAGGGAGAGAGTTGGGGCAGTGGGATTAGTTTGGCGATCGATACAGGGCTATGGGGAGAGAGTGGGGCAGTGGGATTAGTTTGGGGACTGATACAGGGCTATGGGGGGAGAGCGGGGGGGCAGTGGGATTAGTTTGGGGATTGATACAGGGCTATGGGGAGAGAGCAGGGGCAGTGGGATTAGTTTGGAGACGGATACAGGGCTATGGGGAGAGAGTGCGGGGACAGTGGGATTAGTTTGGGGATTGATACAGGGCTATGGGGAGAGAGCTGGGGGGCAGTGGGATTAGTTTGGAGACTGATACAGGGCTATGGGGAGAGAGTGCGGGGACAGTGGGATTAGTTTGGGGATTGATACAGGGCTATGGGGAGAGCGCAGGGGGCAGTGGGATTAGTTTGGGGATTGATACAGGGCTATGGGGAAAGAGCGGGGATCAGTGGGATTTGTTTGGGGACTGATACAGGGCTATGGGGAGAGAGCAGGGCAGTGGGATTAGTTTGGGAATCGATACAGGGCTATGGGGAGAGAGCGGAGGGGCAGTGAGATTAGTTTGGGGATTGATACGGGGCTATGGGGGAGAGCGCGGGGGCAGGGGGAATAGTTTGGAGACTGATACAGGGCTACGGGGAGAGAGCGGGGGGGCAGTGGGATTCGTTTGGGGATTGATACAGGGCTATGGGGAGAGCGCGGGGGGCAGTGGGATTAGTTTGGGGATTGATACAGGGCTATGGGGAGAGAGCGGGGATCAGTGGGATTTGTTTGGGGATTGATACCGGGCTATGGGGAGAGAGAGCGGGGACAGTGGGATTAGTTTGGGGATCGATAGAGGGCTACGGGGAGAGAGTGGGGGGCAGTGGGATTAGTTTGGAGATCGATATAGGGCTATGGGGAGAGTGAGCCGGGGGCAGTGGGATTAGTTTGGGGATTTGTACAGGGCTATGGGGAGAGGGCGGGACAGTGTGATTAGTCTGGGGATTCATACAGGGACATGGGGAGAGTGCGGGGGCAGTGGGATTAGTTTGGGGACTGATACAGGGCTATGGGGAGAGAGTGGGGTCAGTGGGATTAGTTTGGGGATTGATACAGGGCTATGGGGAGAGAACGGGGGCAGTGGGATTAGTTTGGGGATTGATACAGGGCTATGGGGAGAGAGCGGGGGGCAGTGGGATTAGTTTGGGGATTGATACAGGGCTATGGGGAGAGAACGGGGGCAGTGGGATTAGTTTGGGTTTGATACAGGGCTATGGGGGGAGAGTGGGGGGCAGTGGGATTAGTTTGGGGATTGATACAGGGCTATGGGGAGAGAGTGAGGGACAGTGGGATTAGTTTGGGGATTGATCCAGGGCTATGGGGAGAGAGCGGGGGTCAGTGGGATTAGTTTGGGGTTTGATACAGGGCTATGGGGGGAGAGCGGGGGCGCAGTGGGATTAGTTTGGGGACTGATACTGGGCTATGGGGAGAGAGCTGGGGGGCAGTGGGATTAGTTTGGGGATTGATACAGGGCTATGGGGAGAGTGCGGGCAGTGGGATTAGTTTGGGGATCGATACAGGGCTACGGGGAGAGAGCGGGGAACAATGGGATTTGTTTGGGGACTGATACCGGGCTGTGGGGAGAGAGAGCGGGGCAGTGGGATTAGTTTGGAGATCGATACAGGGCTATGGGGAGAGAGCGGGGGACAGTGGGATTAGTTTGGGGATCGATACAGGGCTATGGGGAGAGAGCGGGGGGACAGTGGGATTAGTTTGGGGATTTGTACAGGGCTATGGGGAGAGAGCGGGACAGTGTGATTAGTTTGGGGATTCATACAGGGCTATGGGGAGAGAGCGGGGGACAGTGGGATTAGTTTGGGGATCGATACAGGGCTATGGGGAGAGAGCGGGGGACAGTGGGATTAGTTTGGGGATCGATACAGGGCTATGGGGAGAGAGCGGGGGGCAGTGGGATTACTTTGGGGATTGATACAGGGCTATGGGGGGAGAGCGGTGGCAGTGGAATTAGTTTGTGGATTGATACAGGGACATGGGGAGATAGCGCGGGGCAGTGGGATTAGTTTGGGGATCGATACAGGGCTATGGGGAGAGAGCGGGGGGCAGTGGGATTAGTTTGGGGATTGATACAGGGCTATGGGGAGAGAGCAGGGGGCAGTGGGATTAGTTTGGGGATTGATACAGGGCTATGGGGGGAGAGCGGGGGCGCAGTGGGATTAGTTTGGGGATTGATACAGGGCTATGGGGAGAGAGCGGAGGGGCAGTGGGATTAGTTTGGAGACTGATACAGGGCTATGGGGAAGAGAGCACGGGGGCAGTGGGATTAGTTTGGTGATCGATACAGGGCTATGGGGAGAGAGCGGGGGTCAGTGGGATTAGTTTGGGGATTGATACAGGGGTATAGGGAGAGAGTAGGGGCAGTGTGATTAGTTTGGGGATCGATACAGGGCTATGGGGAGAGAGTGGGGCAGTGGGATTAGTTTGGGGATCGATACAGGGCTATGGAGAGAGAGCAGGGCAGTGGGATTAGTTTGGGGATCGATACAGGGCTATGGGGAGAGAGAGCGGGGGCAGTGGGATTAGTTTGGGGATTGATACAGGGCTATGGGGAGAGAGTGGGGGGCAGTGGGATTAGTTTGGGGATCGATACAGGGCTATGGGGAGAGAGTGGGGGGCAGTGGGATTAGTTTGGGGACCGATACAGGGCTATGGGGAGAGAGTGGGGCAGTGGGATTAGTTTGGGGATCGATACAGGGCTATGGAGAGAGAGCAGGGCAGTGGGATTAGTTTGGGGATCGATACAGGGCTATGGGGAGAGAGAGCGGGGTCAGTGGGATTAGTTTGGGGATTGATACAGGGCTATGGGGAGAGAGTGGGGGGCAGTGGGATTAGTTTGGGGATCGATACAGGGCTATGGGGAGACAGAGAGGGGGGCAGTGGGATTAGTTTGGGGATCGATACAGGGCCATGGGGAGAGAGAGCGGGGGCCAGTGGGATTAGTTTGGGGATCGATACAGGGCTATGGGGAGAGAGTGGGGGGCAGTGGGATTAGTTTGGGGACTGATCCAGGGCTATGGGGAGAGAGTGGGGGGCAGTGGGATTAGTTTGGGGATTGATACAGGGCTATGGGGAGAGAGTGGGGGGCAGTGGGATTAGTTTGGGGATTGATACAGGGCTATGGGGAGAGAGCAGGGGACAGTGGGATTAGTTTGGGGATTGATACAGGGCTATGGGGAGAGAGCAGGGCAGTGGGATTAGTTTGGGGATTGATACAGGGCTATGGGGAGAGAGCGGGGGGCAGTGGGATTAGTTTGGGGATTGATACAGGGCTATGGGGAGAGAGCGGGGGGCAGTGGGATTAGTTTGGGGATTGATACAGGGCTATGGGGAGAGAGCAGGGCAGTGGGATTAGTTTGTGGATCGATACAGGGCTATGGGGAGAGAGCCGGGGGGCAGTGGGATTAGTTTGGGGATTGATACAGGGCTATGGGGAGAGAGTGGGGGGACAGTGGGATTAGTTTGGGGATTGATACAGGGCTATGGGGAGAGAGCGGGGGGGCAGTGGGATTAGTTTGGGGATTGATACAGGGCTATGGGGAGAGAGAGCGGGGGGCAGTGGGATTAGTTTGGGGATTGATACAGGGACATGGGGAGAGAGTGGGTGGGCAGTGGGATTAGTTTGGGGATTGATACAGGGCTATGGGGGGAGAGAGTGTGGGGCAGTGGGATTAGTTTGGGGAACGATACAGGGCTCTATGGGGAGAGAGCGGGGGTCAGTGGGATTTGTTTGGGGATTGATACAGGGCTATAGGGAGAGAGTAGCGGCAGTGGGATTAGTTTGGGGATTGATACAGGGCTATGGGGAGAGAGTGGGGCAGTGGGATTAGTTTGGGGATTGATACAGGGCTGTGGAGAGAGAGGGGGCTGTGGGATTAGTTTGGGAATTGATACAGGGCTATGGGGAGAGAGTGGGGGGCAGTGGGATTAGTTTGGGGATTGATACAGGGCTATGGGGAGAGAGTGGGGGCAGTGGGATTAGTTTGGGGATTGATACCGGGCTATGGGGAGAGAGTGGGGGGCAGTGGGATTAGTTTGGGGATCGATACAGGGCTATAGAGAGAGAGTGGGGGCAGTGGGATTAGTTTGGGGATCAATACAGGGCTATGGGGAGAGAGAGCGGGGCTGTGGGATTAGTTTGGGGATCGATACAGGGCTCTATGGGGAGAGAGCGGGGGGCAGTGGGATTAGTTTGGGGATTGATACAGGGCTATGGGGAGAGAGCGGGTGGGCAGTGGGATTAGTTTGGGGATTGATACAGGGCTATGGGGAGAGAGCGGGTGGGCAGTGGGATTAGTTTGGGGATCGATACAGGGCTATGGGGAGAGAGTGGGGGCAGTGGGATTAGTTTGGGGATTGATACAGGGCTATGGGGAGAGAGTGGGGGGCAGTGGGATTAGTTTGGGGATCGATACAGGGCTATGGGGAGAGAGTGGGGGGCAGTGGGATTAGTTTGGGGACTGATACAGGGCTATGGAGAGAGAGCAGGGCTGTGGGATTAGTTTGGGGATTGATACAGGGCTATGGGGAGAGAGTGGGGGGCAGTGGGATTAGTTTGGGGATTGATACAGGGCTATGGGGAGAGAGCGGGTGGGCAGTGGGATTAGTTTGGGGATTGATACAGGGCTATGGGGAGAGAGCGGGTGGGCAGTGGGATTAGTTTGGGGATCGATACAGGGCTATGGGGAGAGAGTGGGGGCAGTGGGATTAGTTTGGGGATTGATACAGGGCTATGGGGAGAGAGTGGGGGCAGTGGGATTAGTTTGGGGATTGATACCGGGCTGTGGGGAGAGAGTGGGGGGCAGTGGGATTAGTTTGGGGATCGATACAGGGCTATGAGGAGAGAGTGGGTGCAGTGGGATTAGTTTGGGGATCGATACAGGGCTATGGGGAGAGAGTGGGGGGCAGTGGGATTAGTTTGGGGACTGATACAGGGCTATGGAGAGAGAGCAGGGCTGTGGGATTAGTTTGGGGATCGATACAGGGCTATGGAGAGAGAGCAGGGCTGTGGGATTAGTTTGGGGATCGATACAGGGCTATGGGGAGAGAGTGCGGGAGCAGTGGGATTAGTTTGGGGATCGATACAGGGCTATGGGGAGAGAGCGGGGGGCAGTGGGATTAGTTTGTGGATTGATACAGGGCAATGGGGAGAGAGAGAGCGGGGCAGTGGGATTAGTTTGGGAATGGATACAGGGCTCTATGGGTAGAGAGCGGGGCAGTGGGTTTAGTTTGGGGATTGATACAGGGCTATGGGGAGAGAGCGGGGGGCAGTGGGATTAGTTTGTGGATTGATACAGGGCAATGGGGAGAGAGAGAGCGGGGCAGTGGGATTAGTTTGGGGTTTGATACAGGGACATGGGGAGAGTGCGGGGACAGTGGGATTAGTTTGGGGTTTGATACAGGGACATGGGGAGAGAGCGGGGCAGTGGGTTTAGTTTGGGGATTGATACAGGGCTATGGGGAGAGAGCGCGGGGCAGTGGGATTAGTTTGGGGATCGATACAGGGCTATGGGGGGAGAGCGGGGGCGCAGTGGGATTAGTTTGGGGACTGATACTGGGCTATGGGGAGAGAGCTGGGGGGCAGTGGGATTAGTTTGGAGACTGATACAGGGCTATGGGGAGAGAGCGGGGGTCAGTGGGATTAGTTTGGGGATTGATACAGGGGTGTAGGGAGAGAGTGGGGCAGTGGGATTAGTTTGGGGACTGATACAGGGCTATGGGGAGAGAGTGGGGCAGTGGGATTAGTTTGGGGATCGATACAGGGCTATGGAGAGAGAGCAGGGCAGTGGGATTAGTTTGGGGATCGATACAGGGCTATGGGGAGAGAGAGTGGGGGCAGTGGGATTAGTTTGGGGATTGATACAGGGCTATGGGGAGAGAGTGGGGGGCAGTGGGATTAGTTTGGGGATTGATACAGGGCTATAGAGAGAGAGCGCGTGGGGCAGTGGGATTAGTTTGGGGATCGATACAGGGCTATGGGGAGAGAATGGGGGGCAGTGGGATTAGTTTGGGGACTGATCCAGGGCTATGGGGAGAGAGTGGGGGGCAGTGGGATTAGTTTGGGGATTGATACAGGGCTATGGGGAGAGAGTGGGGGGCAGTGGGATTAGTTTGGGGATTGATACAGGGCTATGGGGAGAGAGCAGGGGACAGTGGGATTAGTTTGGGGACTGATTCAGGGCTATGGGGAGAGAGTGGGGGGCAGTGGGATTAGTTTGGAGACTGATACAGGGCTATGGGGAGAGAGCGGGGGGACAGTGGGATTAGTTTGGGGATTGATACAGGGCTATGGGGAGAGAGCGGGGGGCAGTGGGATTAGTTTGGGGATTGATACAGGGCTATGGGGAGAGAGCGGGGGGCAGTGGGATTAGTTTGGGGATTGATACGGGGCTATGGGGAGAGAGCAGGGCAGTGGCATTAGTTTGGGGATTGATACAGGGCTATGGGGAGAGAGAGCGGGGGACAGTGGGATTAGTTTGGGGATTGATACAGGGCTATGGGGAGAGAGAGTGTGGGGCAGTTGGATTAGTTTGGGGAACGATACAGGGCTCTATGGGGAGAGAGCGGGGGTCAGTGGGATTTGTTTGGGGATTGATACAGGGCTATAGGGAGATTGTAGCGGCAGTGGGATTAGTTTGGGGATTGATACAGGGCTATGGGGAGAGAGTGGGGCAGTGGGATTAGTTTGGGGATTGATACAGGGCTGTGGAGAGAGAGGGGGCTGTGGGATTGGTTTGGGAATTGATACAGGGCTATGGGGAGAGAGTGGGGGGCAGTGGGATTAGTTTGGGGATCGATACAGGGCTATAGAGAGAGAGTGGGGGCAGTGGGATTAGTTTGGGGATCAATACAGGGCTATGGGGAGAGAGAGCGGGGCTGTGGGATTAGTTTGGGGATCGATACAGGGCTATGGGGAGAGAGAGTGTGGGGCAGTGGGATTAGTTTGGGAATGGATACAGGGCTCTATGGGGAGAGAGCGGGGCAGTGGCATTAGTTTGGGGACTGATTCAGGGCTATGGGGGTAGAGCGGTGGCAGTGGGATTAGTTTGGGGATTGATACAGGGACATGGGGAGAGAGCGCGGGGCAGTGGGATTAGTTTGGGGATTGATACAGGGCTATGGGGGTGAGTGGGGGGCTGTGGGATTAGTTTGGGGATTAATACAGGGCTATCGTGAGAGAGAGTGGGCCAGTGGGATTAGTTTGGGGATTGATACAGGGCTATGGGGAGAGAAAGTGGGGCAGTGGGATTAGTTTGGGGATCGATACAGGGCTACGGGGAGAGAGTGGGGGGCAGTGGGATTAGTTTGGGGATTGATACAGGGCTATGGGGGGAGAGCGGGGGGGCAGTGGGATTAGTTTGGGGATTGATACAGGGCTATGGGGAGAGAGCAGGGGCAGTGGGATTAGTTTGGAGACGGATACAGGGCTATGGGGAGAGAGTGCGGGGACAGTGGGATTAGTTTGGGGATTGATACAGGGCTATGGGGAGAGAGCTGGGGGGCAGTGGGATTAGTTTGGAGACTGATACAGGGCTATGGGGAGAGAGTGCGGGGACAGTGGGATTAGTTTGGGGATTTGTACAGGGCTATGGGGAGAGGGCGGGACAGTGTGATTAGTCTGGGGATTGATACAGGGCTATGGGGAGAGAGCGGGGGGACAGTGGGATTAGTTTGGGGATTGATACAGGGCTATGGGGAGAGAGAGCGGGGACAGTGGGATTAGTTTGGGGATCGATACAGGGCTATGGGGAGAGCGCGGGGGGCAGTGGGATTAGTTTGGGGATTGATACAGGGCTATGGGGAGAGAGTGGGGATCAGTGGGATTTGTTTGGGAATTGATACCGGGCTATGGGGAGAGAGAGCGGGGACAGTGGGATTAGTTTGGGGATCGATACAGGGCTACGGGGAGAGAGTGGGGGGCAGTGGGATTAGTTTGGAGATCGATATAGGGCTATGGGGAGAGTGAGCCGGGGGCAGTGGGATTGGTTTGGGGATTTGTACAGGGCTATGGGGAGAGGGCGGGACAGTGTGATTAGTCTGGGGATTGATGCAGGGCTATGGGGAGAGAGCGGGGGACAGTGGGATTAGTTTGGGGATTGATACAGGGCTATGGGGAGAGAGCGGGGGACAGTGGGATTAGTTTGGGGATCGATACAGGGCTATGGGGAGAGAGCGGGGGGACAGTGGGATTAGTTTGGGGATTGATACAGGGCTATGGGGAGAGAGCAGGGGGACAGTGGGATTAGTTTGGGGATTGATACAGGGCTATGGGGAGAGAGAGCGGGGACAGTGGGATTAGTTTGGGGATGGATACAGGGCTACGGGGAGAGAGTGGGGGGCAGTGGGATTAGTTTGGGGATTGATACAGGGCTATGGAGAGAGAGCAGGGCAGTGGGATTAGTTTGGGGATTGATACAGGGCTATGGGGAGAGAGCGGGGGCAGTGGGATTAGTTTGGGGATTGATACAGGGCTATGGGGAGAGAGCGGGGGCAGTGAGATTAGTTTGGGGATTGATACAGGGCTATGGGGGCAGAGCGGGGGCAGTGGGATTAGTTTGGGGATCGATACAGGGCTATGGGGAGACCACTGGGGGGCAGTGGGATTAGTTTGGGGATCGATACAGGGCTATGGAGAGAGAGTGGGGGACAGTGGGATTAGTTTGGGGATCGATACAGGGCTATGGGGAGACCACTGGGGGGCAGTGGGATTAGTTTGGGGATCGATACAGGGCTATGGAGAGAGAGTGGGGGACAGTGGGATTAGTTTGGGGATTGATACAGGGCTATGGGGAGAGAGCGGGGGCAGTGGGATTAGTTTGGGGATTGATACAGGGCTATGGGGAGAGAGTGGGGGACAGTGGGATTAGTTTGGGGATTGATACAGGGCTATGGGGAGAGAGCGGGGGGCAGTGGGATTAGTTTGGGGACTGATACTGGGCTATGGGGAGAGAGCGGGGGACAGTGGGATTAGTTTGGGGATTGATACAGGGCTATGGGGAGAGAGAGCGGGGGGACAGTGGGATTAGTTTGGGCATTGATACAGGGCTATGGGGAGAGAGCGGGGGGCAGTGGGATTAGTTTGGGGATTGATACGGGGCTATGGGGAGAGAGCGGGGGCAGTGGGATTAGTTTGGGGATTGATACAGGGCTATGGGGAGAGAGTGGGGGGCAGTGGGATTAGTTTGGGGATTGATACAGGGCTATGGGGAGAGAGAGCGGGGGGACAGTGGGATTAGTTTGGGGATCGATACAGGGCTATGGGGAGAGAGTGGGGGGCTGTGGGATTAGTTTGGGGATTGATGCAGGGCTATGGGGGTAGAGTGGGGGGGCAGTGGGATTAGTTTGGGGATTGATACAGGGCTATGGGGAGAGAGCGGGGGGCAGTGGGATTAGTTTGCGGATTGATACAGGGCTATGGGGGAGAGCGCGGGGGCAGTGGGATTAGTTTGGGGATTGATACAGGGCTATGGGGAGAGAGCAGGGGGACAGTGGGATTCGTTTGGGGATTGATACAGGGCTATGGGGAGAGAGCAGGGGGACAGTGGGATTAGTTTGGGGATCAATACAGGGCTATGGGGAGAGAGTGGGGGGCAGTGGGATTCGTTTGGGGATTGATACAGGGCTATGGGGAGAGAGTGGGGGGCAGTGGGATTCGTTTGGGGATTGATACAGGGCTATGGGGAGAGAGTGGGGGGCAGTGGGATTCGTTTGGGGATTGATACAGGGCTATGGGGAGAGCGCGGGGGGGCAGTGGGATTAGTTTGGGGATTGATACAGGGCTATGGGGAGAGCGCGGGGGGCAGTGGGATTAGTTTGGGGATTGATACAGGGCTATGGGGAGAGAGTGGGGGGCAGTGGGATTAGTTTGGAGATCGATATAGGGCTGTGGGGAGAGTGAGCCGGTGGCAGTGTGATTAGTTTGGGGATTTGTACAGGGGTATGGGGAGAGACCGGGACAGTGTGATTAGTCTGGGGATTGATACAGGGCTATGGGGGGAGAGCGGGGGACAGTGGGATTAGTTTGGGGATTGATACAGGGACATGGGGAGAGAGAGCGGGGAAGTGGGATTAGTTTGGGGACTGATACAGGGTGAGGGACATTATCTCGTTCTCCTTCAAAGGCCAACGAAGCGCAGGGTCAGTGGGATTCTTTCGGGCAGTGAGAGAGTGGCAAGGATGTATATTTGGTGAGTGAGTCCCCTTCCCCAGGAACAGTCGTGCCCACCCTCCCCCATGAGGAATGAGGCAGGTGTGGGAAGGAGTTACATCCAGTTGTCCTGTGAATTGCTGGTGTGTGTGTGTTTGTCCAGGAGCTGGTGTTCTCTGTCAGGAATAGACACAGGGGCAGCTGCTGGCATTCCTCGGGTCAGAGGGCACGGGCATGGGGGGTCTGGGGAAGCCAAGTGAGAATTCCTGCACCCCCAACCCCCCCCCCGCATCCCCCAGCAACTCCCCCACCAGCCCTGTCTGTATGTGTCTGTGTGTGTCTGTATGTGTCTGTGTGTGTATGAGTGTGTCTATGTGAGTGTGTGAGTGTATCTGTGTGAGTGTGATTGTCTGAGTGTGTGTGTGAGGGTGAGTGTGCGAGTGTGTCTGTGAGAGTGTGTCTGTGTGTGTGTGTGTGTGTGTGTGTGTGTGTGTTGGTATATCCGTGTGTTTGTGGGTGTGTCCATTTGGGTGTGTGTGTGTGTGAGTGTGTGTGCGCGAGTGTGTGTGTGTGAGAGTGTGTCTGTGTCTGTATGATGTCTGTGTATGTGTGTGTGTGAGTGTGTGTGTGTGGGTGTGTGTGTGGGTATATCCGTGTGAGTGTGTGTGTGTGGGTGTGTCCATTTGGGTGTGTGTGGGTGTGTGTCTGTGTGTGTGTGTCTGTGTGTGTGTGTCTGTGTGTGTGTGTGTGTGTCTGAGTGTGTGTGAGTGCGTGTGTGTGTGTGTCCGTGTGGGTGTGTGTGTGTGTGTCTGTGTGTGTGTGGGTGTATCCGTGTGAGTGTGTGGGTGTGAGTGTGTGGGTGTGAGTGTGTGTGTGAGTGTGTGTGAGTGTGTGTGTGTCTGTGTGTGTGTGGGTGTATCCGTGTGAGTGTGTGGGTGTGACTGTGTGTGGGTGTGGTCCGTGTGAGTGTGTGTGTGTGTGTGTGTGTGGGTGTATCCGTGTGAGTGTGTGGGTGTGAGTGTGTGTGAGTGTGTGGGTGTGAGTGTGTGTGGGTGTGTCCGTGTGAGTGTGTGTGAGTGTGTGTGTGTCTGTGTGTGTGTGAGTGTGTGGGTGTGAGTGTGTGTGAGTGTGTGGGTGTGAGTGTGTGTGGGTGTGTCCGTGTGAGTGTGTGTGAGTGTGTGTGTGTCTGTGTGTGTGTGGGTGTATCCGTGTGAGTGTGTGGGTGTGACTGTGTGTGGGTGTGGTCCGTGTGAGTGTGTGTGTGTGTGTGTGTGGGTGTATCCGTGTGAGTGTGTGGGTGTGAGTGTGTGGGTGTGAGTGTGTGTGGGTGTGTCCGTGTGAGTGTGTGTGAGTGTGTGTGTGTCTGTGTGTGTGTGGGTGTATCCGTGTGAGTGTGTGGGTGTGACTGTGTGTGGGTGTGGTCCGTGTGTGTGTGTGTGTGTGAGTGTGTCCGTGTGAGTGTGTGTGGGTGTGTGTGTGTCCGTGTGAGTGTGTGTGTGTGGGTGTGGGTGTGTGTCCGTGTGAGTGTGTGTAGGTGTGTCTCCGTGTGAGTGTGTGTGGGTGTGTCCGTGTGTGTGTGTGTGTCTGTGTGTGTGTGTGTGTGTCTGAGTGTGTGTGAGTGCGTGTGTGTGTGTGTCCGTGTGGGTGTGGGTGTATCCGTGTGAGTGTGTGGGTGTGAGTGTGTGTGAGTGTGTGGGTGTGAGTGTGTGTGGGTGTGTCCGTGTGAGTGTGTGTGAGTGTGTGTCTGTGTGTGTGTGGGTGTATCCGTGTGAGTGTGTGGGTGTGAGTGTGTGTGAGTGTGTGGGTGTGAGTGTGTGTGGGTGTGTCCGTGTGAGTGTGTGTGTGTCTGTGTGTGTGTGGGTGTATCCGTGTGAGTGTGTGGGTGTGACTGTGTGTGGGTGTGGTCCGTGTGAGTGTGTGTGTGGGTGTATCCGTGTGAGTGTGTGGGTGTGAGTGTGTGTGAGTGTGTGGGTGTGAGTGTGTGTGGGTGTGTCCGTGTGAGTGTGTGTGAGTGTGTGTGTGTCTGTGTGTGTGTGGGTGTATCCGTGTGAGTGTGTGGGTGTGACTGTGTGTGGGTGTGGTCCGTGTGAGTGTGTGTGTGTGTGTGTGTGTGTGTGTGTGTGTGTGTGTGAGTGTGTCCGTGTGAGTGTGTGTGGGTGTGGGTGTGTCCGTGTGAGTGTGTGTGTGTGGGTGTGGGTGTGTGTCCGTGTGAGTGTGTGTAGGTGTGTCTCCGTGTGAGTGTGTGTGGGTGTGTCCGTGTGAGTGTGTGTGAGTGTGTGTGTGTGTGTGTGGGTGTGAGTGTGTGTGTGTGTGTGTCCGTGTGAGTGTGTGTGGGTGTGTCCGTGTGAGTGTGTGTGTCCGTGTGAGTGTGTGTGTGTGTCCATGTGTGTATGTGTGTGTCCGTGTGTGCGTGTGTGTCCGTGTGTGCGTGTGTGTCCGTGTGAGTGTGTGTGTGGATGTGTGTCCGTGTGAGTGTGTGTGGGTGTGTCCGTGTGAGTGTGTGTGTGTGTGGGTGTGTCCGTGTGAGTGTGTCTGTGTGTGTGGGTGTGTGTCCATGTGAGTGTGTGTGGGTGTGTCCGTGTGAGTGTGTGTGTGGGTGTGTGTGTGTGTGGGTGTGTCCGTGTGTGTGGGGTGTGTGTGTGTCCGTGTCCGTGTGAGTGTGTGTGTGTGGGTGTGTCCGTGTGAGTGTGGGTGTGTCCGTGTGTGTATGGGTGTGTCTGTGTGTGTGTGTGGGTGTGTCTGTGTGTGTGTGTGGGTGTGTCCGTGTGTGTGTGGGTGTGAGTGTGTGTGTGGGTGTGTGTGTGTGTGTGTGTGTGGGTGTGTATCGGTGTGTGTGTGGGTGTGTGTGTGTGTGGGTGTGTCCGTGTGTGTGTGGGTGTGAGTGTGGGTGTGTGAGTGTGTCCGTGTGGGTGTGTGTGTGTGTGTGGGTGTGTGTGTGTGTGTGTGTGGGTGTGAGTGTGTGTGTGGGTGTGTGAGTGTGTCCGTGTGTGTGTGGGTGTGTGTGTGTGTGTGTGT
>NW_027310352.1:0-7500 GCF_047496795.1 Chiloscyllium punctatum
CTCCTGTATCTGGGGAGGTCTCTCTAACCCCCTCTCTCTCACACACACACACACACTCCTGTATCTGGGGAGGTCTCTCTAACCCTCTCTCTCACACACACACACACACACACACTCCTGTATCTGGGGAGGTCTCTCTAACCCTCTCTCACACACACACACACACACTCCTGTATCTGGGGAGGTCTCTCTAACCCTCTCTCACACACACACACACACACACACACTCCTGTATCTGGGGAGGTCTCTCTAACCCTCTCTCTCACACACACACACACACACACTCCTGTATCTGGGGAGGTCTCTCTAACCCCCTCTCTCACACACACACACTCCTGTATCTGGGGAGGTCTCTCTAACCCTCTCTCTCACACACACACACACTCCTGTATCTGGGGAGGTCTCTCTAACCCTCTCTCTCTCTCTCACACACACACTCTCCTGTATCTGGGGAGGTCTCTCTAACCCTCTCTCACACACACACACACACACTCCTGCATCTGGGGAGGTCACTCTAACCCCCTCTCTCTCTCTCTCACACACACACACTCCTGTATCTGGGGAGGTCTCTCTAACCCTCTCTCTCTCACACACACACACACTCCTGTATCTGGGGAGGTCTCTCTAACCCTCTCTCTCTCACACACACACACTCCTGTATCTGGGGAGGTCTCTCTAACCCTCTCTCTCTCTCTCACACACACACTCCTGTATCTGGGGAGGTCTCTCTAACCCTCTCTCTCACACACACACACATACACTCCTGTATCTGGGGAGGTCTCTCTAACCCTCTCTCTCTCTCTCTCTCTCACACACACACTCCTGTATCTGGGGAGGTCTCTCTAACCCTCTCTCTCTCACACACACACTCCTGTATCTGGGGAGGTCTCTCTAACCCTCTCTCTCACACACACACACACTCCTGTATCTGGGGAGGTCTCTCTAACCCTCTCTCTCACACACACACACACACTCCTGTATCTGGGGAGGTCTCTCTAACCCCCTCTCTCTCACACACACACACACACACACTCCTGTATCTGGGGAGGTCTCTCTAACCCTCTCTCTCACACACACACACACACACACTCCTGTATCTGGGGAGGTCTCTCTAACCCCCTCTCTCACACACACACACTCCTGTATCTGGGGAGGTCTCTCTAACCCTCTCTCTCACACACACACTCCTGTATCTGGGGAGGTCTCTCTAACCCTCTCTCTCTCACACACACACACACACTCCTGTATCTGGGGAGGTCTCTCTAACCCTCTCTCTCTCTCTCACACACACACTCCTGTATCTGGGGAGGTCTCTCTAACCCTCTCTCTCTCTCACACACACACTCCTGTATCTGGGGAGGTCTCTCTAACCCTCTCTCTCTCTCACACACACACACACTCCTGTATCTGGGGAGGTCTCTCTAACCCTCTCTCTCACACACACACACACACACTCCTGTATCTGGGGAGGTCTCTCTAACCCTCTCTCTCTCTCTCACACACACACTCCTGTATCTGGGGAGGTCTCTCTAACCCTCTCTCTCACACACACACACTCCTGTATCTGGGGAGGTCTCTCTAACCCTCTCTCTCACACACACACTCCTGTATCTGGGGAGGTCTCTCTAACCCTCTCTCTCACACACACACACACACTCCTGTATCTGGGGAGGTCTCTCTAACCCTCTCTCTCTCTCTCACACACACACACTCCTGTATCTGGGGAGGTCTCTCTAACCCTCTCTCTCTCTCACACACACTCCTGTATCTGGGGAGGTCTCTCTAACCCTCTCTCTCACACACACACACACACTCCTGTATCTGGGGAGGTCTCTCTAACCCCCTCTCTCTCACACACACACACACACACTCCTGTATCTGGGGAGGTCTCTCTAACCCTCTCTCTCACACACACACACACACACTCCTGTATCTGGGGAGGTCTCTCTAACCCTCTCTCTCTCACACACACACACACACACTCCTGTATCTGGGGAGGTCTCTCTAACCCCCTCTCTCTCACACACACACACACTCCTGTATCTGGGGAGGTCTCTCTAACCCTCTCTCTCTCTCTCACACACACACTCCTGTATCTGGGGAGGTCTCTATAACCCTCTCTCTCTCTCACACACACACACACTCCTGTATCTGGGGAGGTCTCTCTAACCCTCTCTCTCTCACACACACACACACACACACTCCTGTATCTGGGGAGGTCTCTATAACCCTCTCTCTCTCTCACACACACACACACTCCTGTATCTGGGGAGGTCTCTCTAACCCTCTCTCTCTCACACACACACACACACACACACTCCTGTATCTGGGGAGGTCTCTCTAACCCTCTCTCTCTCACACACACACACACACACTCCTGTATCTGGGGAGGTCTCTCTAACCCTCTCTCTCACACACACACACACACTCCTGTATCTGGGGAGGTCTCTCTAACCCTCTCTCTCTCTCACACACACACACGCCTGTATCTGGGGAGGTCTCTCTAACCCCCTCTCTCTCACACACACACACACTCCTGTATCTGGGGAGGTCTCTCTAACCCTCTCTCTCACACACACACACTACTGTATCTGGGGAGGTCTCTCTAACCCTCTCTCTCTCTCTCACACACACACACTCCTGTATCTGGGGAGGTCTCTCTAACCCTCTCTCTCACACACACACACACACTCCTGTATCTGGGGAGGTCTCTCTAACCCCCTCTCTCTCACACACACACACACACACACTCCTGTATCTGGGGAGGTCTCTCTAACCCTCTCTCTCACACACACACACACACACACACACTCCTGTATCTGGGGAGGTCTCTCTAACCCTCTCTCTCTCTCACACACACACACTCCTGTATCTGGGGAGGTCTCTCTAACCCCTCTCTCTCACACACACACACACACACTCCTGTATCTGGGGAGGTCTCTCTAACCCTCTCTCACACACACACACACACTCCTGTATCTGGGGAGGTCTCTCTAACCCTCTCTCACACACACACACACACTCCTGTATCTGGGGAGGTCTCTCTAACCCTCTCTCTCTCACACACACACACACACACACACACACTCCTGTATCTGGGGAGGTCTCTCTAACCCCCTCTCTCACACACACACACACTCCTGTATCTGGGGAGGTCTCTCTAACCCTCTCTCTCACACACACACTCCTGTATCTGGGGAGGTCTCTCTAACCCTCTCTCTCTCACACACACACACACACACTCCTGTATCTGGGGAGGTCTCTCTAACCCTCTCTCTCTCTCTCACACACACACTCCTGTATCTGGGGAGGTCTCTCTAACCCTCTCTCTCTCTCACACACACACTCCTGTATCTGGGGAGGTCTCTCTAATCCTCTCTCTCTCTCACACACACACACACTCCTGTATCTGGGGAGGTCTCTCTAACCCTCTCTCTCACACACACACACACACACTCCTGTATCTGGGGAGGTCTCTCTAACCCTCTCTCTCTCTCTCACACACACACTCCTGTATCTGGGGAGGTCTCTCTAACCCTCTCTCTCACACACACACACTCCTGTATCTGGGGAGGTCTCTCTAACCCTCTCTCTCACACACACACTCCTGTATCTGGGGAGGTCTCTCTAACCCTCTCTCTCACACACACACACACACACTCCTGTATCTGGGGAGGTCTCTCTAACCCTCTCTCTCTCTCTCACACACACACACTCCTGTATCTGGGGAGGTCTCTCTAACCCTCTCTCTCTCTCACACACACTCCTGTATCTGGGGAGGTCTCTCTAACCCTCTCTCTCACACACACACACACACTCCTGTATCTGGGGAGGTCTCTCTAACCCCCTCTCTCTCACACACACACACACACACTCCTGTATCTGGGGAGGTCTCTCTAACCCTCTCTCTCACACACACACACACACACTCCTGTATCTGGGGAGGTCTCTCTAACCCTCTCTCTCTCACACACACACACACACACTCCTGTATCTGGGGAGGTCTCTCTAACCCCCTCTCTCTCACACACACACACACTCCTGTATCTGGGGAGGTCTCTCTAACCCTCTCTCTCTCTCTCACACACACACTCCTGTATCTGGGGAGGTCTCTCTAACCCTCTCTCTCTCTCACACACACACACACTCCTGTATCTGGGGAGGTCTCTCTAACCCTCTCTCTCTCACACACACACACACACACACTCCTGTATCTGGGGAGGTCTCTCTAACCCTCTCTCTCTCACACACACACACACACACTCCTGTATCTGGGGAGGTCTCTCTAACCCTCTCTCACACACACACACACACTCCTGTATCTGGGGAGGTCTCTCTAACCCTCTCTCTCACACACACACACACACTCCTGTATCTGGGGAGGTCTCTCTAACCCTCTCTCTCACACACACACACTCCTGTATCTGGGGAGGTCTCTCTAACCCTCTCTCTCTCTCACACACACACACGCCTGTATCTGGGGAGGTCTCTCTAACCCCCTCTCTCTCACACACACACACACTCCTGTATCTGGGGAGGTCTCTCTAACCCTCTCTCTCACACACACACACTCCTGTATCTGGGGAGGTCTCTCTAACCCTCTCTCTCTCTCTCACACACACACTCCTGTATCTGGGGAGGTCTCTCTAACCCTCTCTCTCACACACACACACACACTCCTGTATCTGGGGAGGTCTCTCTAACCCTCTCTCACACACACACACACACTCCTGTATCTGGGGAGGTCTCTCTAACACTCTCTCTCTCTCACACACACACTCCTGTATCTGGGGAGGTCTCTCTAACCCCCTCTCTCTCACATTCACACACACACTCCTGTATCTGGGGAGGTCTCTCTAACCCTCTCTCTCTCTCACACACACACACTCCTGTATCTGGGGAGGTCTCTCTAACCCTCTCTCTCTCTCACACACACACACACTCCTGTATCTGGGGAGGTCTCTCTAACCCTCTCTCTCTCTCACACACACACACACTCCTGTATCTGGGGAGGTCTCTCTAACCCTCTCTCTCTCTCACACACACACACACACACTCCGGTATCTGGGGAGGTCTCTCTAACCCTCTCTCACACACACACACACACACACACTCCTGTATCTGGGGAGGTCTCTCTAACCCCCTCTCTCTCTCACACACACACACACACACACTCCTGTATCTGGGGAGGTCTCTCTAACCCTCTCTCACACACACACACACACACACACTCCTGTATCTGGGGAGGTCTCTCTAACCCTCTCTCTCTCTCACACACACACACTCCTGTATCTGGGGAGGTCTCTCTAACCCTCTCTCTCACACACACACACACACACACTCCTGTATCTGGGGAGGTCTCTCTAACCCTCTCTCACACACACACACACACTCCTGTATCTGGGGAGGTCTCTCTAACCCTCTCTCACACACACACACACACTCCTGTATCTGGGGAGGTCTCTCTAACCCTCTCTCTCTCACACACACACACACACACTCCTGTATCTGGGGAGGTCTCTCTAACCCCCTCTCTCACACACACACACTCCTGTATCTGGGGAGGTCTCTCTAACCCTCTCTCTCACACACACACACACTCCTGTATCTGGGGAGGTCTCTCTAACCCTCTCTCTCACACACACACACACACACACACTCCTGTATCTGGGGAGGTCTCTCTCACCCTCTCTCTCTCACACACACACACCTGTATCTGGGGAGGTCTCTCTAACCCTCTCTCTCTCACACACACACACACACACACACTCCTGTATCTGGGGAGGTCTCTCTAACCCTCTCTCTCTCACACACACACACTCCTGTATCTGGGGAGGTCTCTATAACCCCCTCTCTCTCTCACACACACACACACACTCCTGTATCTGGGGAGGTCTCTCTAACCCTCTCTCTCACACACACACACACACACACTCCTGTATCTGGGGAGGTCTCTCTAACCCTCTCTCTCACACACACACACACACACACTCCTGTATCTGGGGAGGTCTCTCTAACCCTCTCTCTCTCTCTCACACACACACTCCTGTATCTGGGGAGGTCTCTCTAACCCTCTCTCTCACACACACACACTCCTGTATCTGGGGAGATCTCTCTAACCCTCTCTCTCACACACACACTCCTGTATCTGGGGAGGTCTCTCTAACCCTCTCTCTCTCTCACACACACTCCTGTATCTGGGGAGGTCTCTCTAACCCTCTCTCTCTCTCACACACACTCCTGTATCTGGGGAGGTCTCTCTAACCCTCTCTCTCACACACACACACACTCCTGTATCTGGGGAGGTCTCTCTAACCCTCTCTCTCACACACACACACACACTCCTGTATCTGGGGAGGTCTCTCTAACCCCCTCTCTCTCACACACACACACACACACACACTCCTGTATCTGGGGAGGTCTCTCTAACCCTCTCTCTCACACACACACACACACACTCCTGTATCTGGGGAGGTCTCTCTCACCCCCTCTCTCACACACACACACTCCTGTATCTGGGGAGGTCTCTCTCACCCTCTCTCTCACACACACACTCCTGTATCTGGGGAGGTCTCTCTAACCCTCTCTCTCTCTCACACACACACACACACCCCTGTATCTGGGGAGGTCTCTCTAACCCTCTCTCTCTCACACACACACACACTCCTGTATCTGGGGAGGTCTCTCTAACCCTCTCTCTCTCTCACACACACACACACACCCCTGTATCTGGGGAGGTCTCTCTAACCCTCTCTCTCACACACACACTCCTGTATCTGGGGAGGTCTCTCTAACCCTCTCTCTCTCTCTCACACACACACTCCTGTATCTGGGGAGGTCTCTCTAACCCTCTCTCTCACACACACACACACACTCCTGTATCTGGGGAGGTCTCTCTAACCCTCTCTCTCTCTCTCACACACACACACTCCTGTATCTGGGGAGGTCTCTCTAACCCTCTCTCTCTCTCACACACACTCCTGTATCTGGGGAGGTCTCTCTAACCCTCTCTCTCACACACACACACACACTCCTGTATCTGGGGAGGTCTCTCTAACCCCTCTCTCTCACACACACACACACACACTCCTGTATCTGGGGAGGTCTCTCTAACCCTCTCTCTCACACACACACACAAACACTCCTGTATCTGGGGAGGTCTCTCTAACCCTCTCTCTCTCACACACACACACACTCCTGTATCTGGGGAGGTCTCTCTAACCCTCTCTCTCTCTCTCACACACACACTCCTGTATCTGGGGAGGTCTCTCTAACCCTCTCTCTCTCACACACACACACACACTCCTGTATCTGGGGAGGTCTCTCTAACCCCCTCTCTCTCACACACACACACACACACTCCTGTATCTGGGGAGGTCTCTCTAACCCTCTCTCTCACACACACACACACACACTCCTGTATCTGGGGAGGTCTCTCTAACCCCCTCTCTCTCACACACACACACACTCCTGTATCTGGGGAGGTCTCTCTAACCCTCT
>NW_027310352.1:15000-17500 GCF_047496795.1 Chiloscyllium punctatum
AGGTCTCTCTTACCCTCTCTCTCTCACACACACACACTCCTGTATCTGGGGAGGTCTCTCTAACCCTCTCTCTCTCACACACACACACTCCTGTATCTGGGGAGTTCTCTCTAACCCTTTCTCTCTCACACACACACACACACACACTCCTGTATCTGGGGAGGTCTCTCTCACCCTCTCTCACACACACACACACTCCTGTATCTGGGGAGGTCTCTCTAAACCTTTCTCTCACACACACACACTCCTGTATCTGGGGAGGTCTCTCTAACCCTCTCTCACACACACACACACACACTCCTGTATCTGGGGAGGTCTCTCTAACCCTCTCTCTCTCACACACACACACACTCCTGTATCTGGGGAGGTCTCTCTAACCCTCTCTCTCTCACACACACACACTCCTGTATCTGGGGAGGTCTCTCTAACCCTCTCTCTCACACACACACACACTCCTGTACCTGGGGAGGTCTCTCTAACCCTCTCTCTCTCACACACACACACTCCTGTATCTGGGGAGGTCTCTCTAACCCCCTCTCTCACACACACACACACACACACACTCCTGTCTCTGGGGAGGTCTCTCTTACCCTCTCTCTCTCACACACACACACTCCTGTATCTGGGGAGGTCTCTCTAACCCTCTCTCTCTCACACACACACACTCCTGTATCTGGGGAGTTCTCTCTAACCCTTTCTCTCTCACACACACACACACACACTCCTGTATCTGGGGAGGTCTCTCTAACCCTCTCTCACACACACACACACTCCTGTATCTGGGGAGGTCTCTCTAAACCTCTCTCTCACACACACACACTCCTGTATCTGGGGAGGTCTCTCTAACCCTCTCTCACACACACACACACACACTCCTGTATCTGGGGAGGTCTCTCTAACCCTCTCTCTCTCACACACACACACACTCCTGTATCTGGGGAGGTCTCTCTAACCCTCTCTCTCTCACACACACACACTCCTGTATCTGGGGAGGTCTCTCTAACCCTCTCTCACACACACACACACACTCCTGTATATCTGGGGAGGTCTCTCTAACCCTCTCTCTCACACACACACACACTCCTGTATCTGGGGAGGTCTCTCTAACCCTCTCTCTCTCACACACACACACACACACACACACACACACTCCTGTATCTGGGGAGGTCACTCTAACCCTCTCTCTCACACACACACACACTCCTGTATCTGGGGAGGTCTCTCTAACCCTCTCTCTCACACACACACACACTCCTGTATCTGGGGAGGTCTCTCTAACCCTCTCTCACACACACACACACACTCCTGTATATCTGGGGAGGTCTCTCTAACCCTCTCTCTCACACACACACACACTCCTGTATCTGGGGAGGTCTCTCTAACCCTCTCTCTCTCACACACACACACACACACACACACACACACTCCTGTATCTGGGGAGGTCACTCTAACCCTCTCTCTCACACACACACACTCCTGTATCTGGGGAGGTCTCTCTAACCCTCTCTCTCTCACACACACACACACTCCTGTATCTGGGGAGGTCTCTCTAACCCTCTCTCTCTCACACACACACACACACACACACACACTCCTGTATCTGGGGAGTTCTCTCTAACCCTCTCTCTCTCTCACACACACTCCTGTATCTGGGGAGGTCTCTCTAACCCTCTCTCTCACACACACACACACACACTCCTGTATCTGGGGAGGTCTCTCTAACCCTCTCTCTCACACACACACACACACTCCTGTAGCTGGGGAGGTCTCTCTAACCCTCTCTCTCTCTCACACACACACACACACTCCTGTATCTGGGGAGTTCTCTCTAACCCTTTCTCTCTCACACACACACACACACACACTCCTGTATCTGGGGAGGTCTCTCTAACCCTCTCTCACACACACACACACTCCTGTATCTGGGGAGGTCTCTCTAAACCTCTCTCTCACACACACACACTCCTGTATCTGGGGAGGTCTCTCTAACCCTCTCTCACACACACACACACACACTCCTGTATCTGGGGAGGTCTCTCTAACCCTCTCTCTCTCACACACACACACACTCCTGTATCTGGGGAGGTCTCTCTAACCCTCTCTCTCTCACACACACACACTCCTGTATCTGGGGAGTTCTCTCTAACCCTTTCTCTCTCACACACACACTCCTGTATCTGGGGAGGTCTCTCTAACCCTCTCTCACACACACACACACTCCTGTATCTGGGGAGGTCTCTCTAAACCTCTCTCTCACACACACACACTCCTGTATCTGGGGAGGTCTCTCTAACCCTCTCTCACACACACACACACACACTCCTGTATCTGGGGAGGTCTCTCTAACCCTCTCTCTCTCACACACACACACACTCCTGTATCTGGGGAGGTCTCTCTAACCCTCTCTCTCTCACACACACACACTCCTGTATCTGGGGAGGTCTCTCTAACCCTCTCTCTCTCACACACACACTCCTGTATCTGGGGAGGTCTCTCTAAC
>NW_027310352.1:22500-30000 GCF_047496795.1 Chiloscyllium punctatum
ACTCCTGTATCTGGGGAGGTCTCTCTAACCCTCTCTCGCTCACACACACACACACACACTCCGGTATCTGGGGAGGTGTCTCTAACCCTCTCTCTCTCACACACACACACACTCCTGTATCTGGGGAGGTCTCTCTAACCCTCTCTCTCACACACACACACACACACTCCTGTGTCTGGGGAGGTCTCTCTAACCCTCTCTCTCTCTCTCTCACACACACACTCCTGTATCTGGGGAGGTCTCTCTAACCCTCTCTCACACACACACACACACACACACTCCTGTGTCTGGGGAGGTCTCTCTAACCCTCTCTCTCTCACACACACACACACACACTCCGGTATCTGGGGAGGTGTCTCTAACCCTCTCTCTCTCTCACACACACACACTCCTGTATCTGGGTAGGTCTCTCTAACCCTCTCTCTCACACACACACACACTCCGGTATCTGGGGAGGTGTCTCTAACCCTCTCTCTCTCACACACACACACACTCCTGTATCTGGGGAGGTCTCTCTAACCCCCTCTCTCACACACACACACACACTCCTGTGTCTGGGGAGGTCTCTCTAACCCTCTCTCACACACACACTCCTGTATCTGGGGAGGTCTCTCTAACCCTCTCTCGCTCACACACACACACACACACACACTCCTGTATCTGGGGAGGTCTCTCTAACCCTCTCTCACACACACACACACACACACTCCTGTATCTGGGGAGGTCTCTCTAACCCTCTCTCTCACACACACTCCTGTATCTGGGGAGGTCTCTCTAACCCTCTCACACACACGCACTCCTGTATCTGGGGAGGTCTCTAAAACCGTCTCTCTCTCTCACACATACACACTCCTGTATCTGGGGAGGTCTCTCTAACCCTCTCTCTCACACACACACACACTCCTGTATCTGGGGAGGTCTCTCCAACCCTCTCTCACACACACACTCCTGTATCTGGGGAGGTCTCTCTAACCCTCTCTCTCTCTCTCACACACACACTCCTGTATCTGGGGAGGTCTCTCTAACCCTCTCTCTCTCTGACACACACACACACACACTCCTGTATCTGGGGAGGTCTCTCTAACCCTCTCTCACACACACACACACTCCTGTATCTGGGGAGGTCTCTCTAACCCTCTCTCTCTCACACACACTCCTGTATCTGGGGAGGTCTCTCTAACCCCCTCTCTCTCACACACACACACTCCTGTATCTGGGGAGGTCTCTCTAACCCCTTCTCTCTCTCACACACACTCCTGTATCTGGGGAGGTCTCTCTAACCCCCTCTCTCTCACACACACACACACACTCCTGTATCTGGGGAGGTCTCTCTAACCACTTCTCTCTCTCACACACACTCCTGTATCTGGGGAGGTCTCTCTAACCCTCTCTCTCTCACACACACACACACACTCCTGTATCTGGGGAGGTCTCTCTAACCCCCTCTCTCTCACACACACACACTCCTGTATCTGGGGAGGTCTCTCTAACCCTCTCTCACACACACACTCCTGTATCTGGGGAGGTCTCTCTAACCCTCTCTCTCTCACACACACACACACACTCCTGTATCTGGGGAGGTCTCTCTAACCCCCTCTCTCTCACACACACACACTCCTGTATCTGGGGAGGTCTCTCTAACCCCCTCTCTCTCTCACACACACATACACTCCTGTATCTGGGGAGGTCTCTCTAACCCTCTCTCTCTCACACACACACACACACTCCTGTATCTGGGGAGGTCTCTCTAACCCTCTCTCTCTCACACACACACACTCCTGTATCTGGGGAGGTCTCTCTAACCCTCTCTCTCTCACACACACACACACTCCTGTATCTGGGGAGGTCTCTCTAACCCCTTCTCTCTCACACACACACACTCCTGTATCTGGGGAGGTCTCTCTAACCCCCTCTCTCTCACACACACACACTCCTGTATCTGGGGAGGTCTCTCTAACCCTCTCTCTCACACACACACACACACTCCTGTATCTGGGGAGGTCTCTCTAACCCTCTCTCTCACACACACACACTCCTGTATCTGGGGAGGTCTCTCTAACCCTCTCTCACACACACACACACACACACACTCCTGTATCTGGGGAGGTCTCTCTAACCCTCTCTCTCTCACACACACACACACTCCTGTATCTGGGGAGGTCTCTCTAACCCTCTCTCACACACACACACACACACACACTCCTGTATCTGGGGATGTCTCTCTAACCCCCTCTCTCTCACACACACACTCCTGTATCTGGGGAGGTCTCTCTAAACCCCTCTCTCTCTCACACACACACACACTCCTGTATCTGGGGAGGTCTCTCTAACCCTCTCTCTCTCACACACACACACACTCCGGTATCTGGGGAGGTCTCTCTAACCCCTTCTCTCTCTCACACACACACTCCTGTATCTGGGGAGGTCTGTCTAAACCCCTCTCTCTCTCACACACATACACTCCTGTATCTGGGGAGGTCTCTCTAACCCCCTCTCTCTCACACACACACACACACTCCTGTATCTGGGGAGGTCTCTCTAACCCCCTCTCTCTCACACACACACACTCCTGTAACTGGGGAGGTCTCTCTAACCCCTTCTCTCTCTCACACACACACACACACACTCCTGTATCTGGGGAGGTCTCTCTAACCCCCTCTCTCTCTCACACACATACACTCCTGTATCTGGGGAGGTCTCTCTAACCCCCTCTCTCTCTCACACACGCACACACTCCTGTATCTGGGGAGGTCTCTCTAACCCCCTCTCTCTCACACACACACACTCCTGTATCTGGGAGGTCTCTCTAACCCCCTCTCTCTCTCACACACGCACACACTCCTGTATCTGGGGATGTCTCTCTAACCCCTTCTCTCTCTCACACACACACTCCTGTATCTGGGGAGGTCTCTCTAACCCTCTCTCTCTCACACACACACACACACACTCCTGTATCTGGGGAGGTCTCTCTTACCCTCCCTCTCACACACACACACTCCTGTACCTGGGGAGGTCTCTCTAACCCTCTCTCTCACGCACACACACACTCCTGTATCTGGGGAGGTCTCTCTAACCCTCTCTCTCACACACACACACTCCTGTATCTGGGGAGGTCTCTCTAACCCCTTCTCTCTTTCACACACACTCCTGTATCTGGGGAGGTCTCTCTAACCCCCTCTCTCTTACACACACACACACACTCCTGTATCTGGGGAGGTCTCTCTAACCCTCTCTCTCTCACACACACACACTCCTGTATCTGGGGAGGTCTCTCTAACCCCTTCTCTCTCTCACACACACACACACACACTCCTGTATCTGGGGAGTTCTCTCTAACCCTCTCTCTCTCACACACACACTCCTGTATCTGGGGAGGTCTCTCTAACCCTCTCTCTCACACACACACACACTCCTGTATCTGGGGAGGTCTCTCTAACCCTCTCTCTCTCACACACACACACACTCCTGTATCTGGGGAGGTCTCTCTAACCCTCTCTCTCTCACACACACACACTCCTGTATCTGGGGAGGTCTCTCTAACCCTCTCTCTCACACACACACCCTCCTGTATCTGGGGAGGTCTCTCTAACCCTCTCTCTCTCACACACACACACTCCTGTATCTGGGGAGGTCTCTCTAACCCCCTCTCTCACACACACACACACATACTCCTGTATCTGGGGAGGTCACTCTAACCCTCTGTCTCTCACACACACACACTCCTGTATCTGGGGAGGTCTCTCTAACCCTCTCTCTCACACACACACACACTCCTGTTTCTGGGGAGGTCTCTATAACCCTCTCTCACACACACACACACACACACACACTCCTGTATCTGGGGAGGTCTCTCTAACCCTCTCTCACACACACACACACACTCCTGTATCTGGGGAGGTCTCTCTAACCCTCTCTCTCACACACACACACTCCTGTATCTGGGGAGGTCTCTCTAACCCTCTCTCTCTCACACACACACACACACTCCTGTATCTGGGGAGGTCTCTCTAACCCTCTCTCTCTCACACACACACACACACACACACACACACACACACACACTCCTGTGCCTGGGGAGGTCTCTCTAACCCTCTCTCTCTCTCTCTCACACACACACTCCTGTATCTGGGGAGGTCTCTCTAACCCTCTCTCGCTCACACACACACACACTCCGGTATCTGGGGAGGTGTCTCTAACCCTCTCTCTCTCACACACACACACACACACACTCCTGTATCTGGGGAGGTCTCTCTAACCCTCTCTCTCACACACACACACACACACACTCCTGTATCTGGGGAGGTCTCTCTATCCCTCTCTCTCACACACACACACACACACACACACACACACACACTCCTATGTCTGGGGAGGTCTCTCTAACCCTCTCTCTCTCACACACACACTCCTGTATCTGGGGAGGTCTCTCTAACCCTCTCTCGCTCACACACACACACTCCTGTATCTGGGGAGGTCTCTCTAACCCTCTCTCGCTCACACACACACACACACACTCCGGTATCTGGGGAGGTGTCTCTAACCCTCTCTCTCTCACACACACACACACTCCTGTGTCTGGGGAGGTCTCTCTAACCCTCTCTCTCTCTCTCTCTCACACACACACTCCTGTATCTGGGGAGGTCTCTCTAACCCTCTCTCACACACACACACACACACACACTCCTGTGTCTGGGGAGGTCTCTCTAACCCTCTCTCTCTCACACACACACACACACACACACACACTCCGGTATCTGGGGAGGTCTCTCTAACCCTCTCTCTCACACACACACACACACACACACTCCTGTATCTGGGGAGGTCTCTCTATCCCTCTCTCACACACACACACACACACACACACTCCTATGTCTGGGGAGGTCTCTCTAACCCTCTCTCTCTCACACACACACTCCTGTATCTGGGGAGGTCTCTCTAACCCTCTCTCTCTCACACACACACACTCCTGTATCTGGGGAGATCTCTCTAACCCTCTCTCTCTCACACACACACACTCCGGTATCTGGGGAGGTGTCTCTAACCCTCTCTCTCTCACACACACACACACTCCTGTATCTGGGGAGGTCTCTCTATCCCTCTCTCACACACACACACACACACACACTCCTGTGTCTGGGGAGGTCTCTCTAACCCTCTCTCTCTCTCTCTCACACACACACTCCTGTATCTGGGGAGGTCTCTCTAACCCTCTCTCGCTCACACACACACAATCCTGTACCTGGGGAGGTCTCTCCAACCCTCTCTCACACACACACTCCTGTATCTGGGGAGGTCTCTCTAACCCTCTCTCTCTCACACACACACACACACACACACTCCTGTATCTGGGGAGGTCTCTCAAACCCTCTCTCACACACACACACACTCCTGTATCTGGGGAGGTCTCTCTAACCCTCTCTCTCACACACACTCCTGTACCTGGGGAGGTCTCTCTAACCCTCTCACACACACGCACTCCTGTATCTGGGGAGGTCTCTCTAACCGTCTCTCTCTCTCACACACACACACACTCCTGTATCTGGGGAGGTCTCTCTAACCCTCTCTCTCACACACACACACACTCCTGTATCTGGGGAGGTCTCTCCAACCCTCTCTCACACACACACTCCTGTATCTGGGGAGGTCTCTCTAACCCTCTCTCTCTGACACACACACACACACTCCTGTATCTGGGGAGGTCTCTCTAACCCTCTCTCACACACACACACACACACACACTCCTGTATCTGGGGAGGTCTCTCTAACCCCTTCTCTCTTTCACACACACTCCTGTATCTGGGGAGGTCTCTCTAACCCCCTCTCTCTTACACACACACACACACTCCTGTATCTGGGGAGGTCTCTCTAACCCTCTCTCTCTCACACACACACACTCCTGTATCTGGGGAGGTCTCTCTAACCCCTTCTCTCTCTCACACACACACACACACACTCCTGTATCTGGGGAGTTCTCTCTAACCCTCTCTCTCTCACACACACACTCCTGTATCTGGGGAGGTCTCTCTAACCCTCTCTCTCACACACACACACACTCCTGTATCTGGGGAGGTCTCTCTAACCCTCTCTCTCTCACACACACACACACTCCTGTATCTGGGGAGGTCTCTCTAACCCTCTCTCTCTCACACACACACACTCCTGTATCTGGGGAGGTCTCTCTAACCCTCTCTCTCACACACACACCCTCCTGTATCTGGGGAGATCTCTCTAACCCTCTCTCTCTCACACACACACACTCCTGTATCTGGGGAGGTCTCTCTAACCCCCTCTCTCACACACACACACACATACTCCTGTATCTGGGGAGGTCACTCTAACCCTCTGTCTCTCACACACACACACTCCTGTATCTGGGGAGGTCTCTCTAACCCTCTCTCTCACACACACACACACTCCTGTTTCTGGGGAGGTCTCTATAACCCTCTCTCACACACACACACACACACACACACTCCTGTATCTGGGGAGGTCTCTCTAACCCTCTCTCACACACACACACACACTCCTGTATCTGGGGAGGTCTCTCTAACCCTCTCTCTCACACACACACACTCCTGTATCTGGGGAGGTCTCTCTAACCCTCTCTCTCTCTCTCACACACATACACTCCTGTATCTGGGGAGGTCTCTCTAACCCTCTCTCTCTCACACACACACACACACTCCTGTATCTGGGGAGGTCTCTCTAACCCTCTCTCTCTCACACACACACACACACACACACACACACACACACACACTCCTGTGCCTGGGGAGGTCTCTCTAACCCTCTCTCTCTCTCTCTCACACACACACTCCTGTATCTGGGGAGGTCTCTCTAACCCTCTCTCGCTCACACACACACACACTCCGGTATCTGGGGAGGTGTCTCTAACCCTCTCTCTCTCACACACACACACACACACACTCCTGTATCTGGGGAGGTCTCTCTAACCCTCTCTCTCACACACACACACACACACACTCCTGTATCTGGGGAGGTCTCTCTATCCCTCTCTCTCACACACACACACACACACACACACACACACACACTCCTATGTCTGGGGAGGTCTCTCTAACCCTCTCTCTCTCACACACACACTCCTGTATCTGGGGAGGTCTCTCTAACCCTCTCTCGCTCACACACACACACTCCTGTATCTGGGGAGGTCTCTCTAACCCTCTCTCGCTCACACACACACACACACACTCCGGTATCTGGGGAGGTGTCTCTAACCCTCTCTCTCTCACACACACACACACTCCTGTGTCTGGGGAGGTCTCTCTAACCCTCTCTCTCTCTCTCTCTCACACACACACTCCTGTATCTGGGGAGGTCTCTCTAACCCTCTCTCACACACACACACACACACACACTCCTGTGTCTGGGGAGGTCTCTCTAACCCTCTCTCTCTCACACACACACACACACACACACACACACACTCCGGTATCTGGGGAGGTCTCTCTAACCCTCTCTCTCACACACACACACACA
>NW_027310352.1:35000-45154 GCF_047496795.1 Chiloscyllium punctatum
TATCCCTGTAACCCCCCTACACCCCCTCCCTATCCCTGTAACCCCCTACACCCCCTCCCTATCCCTGTAACCCCCTACCGATCTCTGTAACCCCCCACACCCCCTCCCTATCCCTGTAACCCCCCTCCCTATCCCTGTAACCCCCTACACCATCTCCCTATCCCTGTAACCCCCCTACACCCCCTCCCTATCTCTGTAACCCCCTCCCTTTCCCTGTAACCCCCTACACCTTCTCCCTATCTCTGTAACCCCTACACCCCCTCACTGTCTCTGTAACCCCCTACACCCCCTCTCTATCTCTGAACCCCCTACACTCCTTCCCTATCCCTGTAACCCCCTACACCCCCTCCCTATCCCTGTAACCCCCTCCCTATCTCTGTAACCCCCTACACCCCCTCCCTAATCACTGTAACCCCCTACACCCCCTCCCTATCCCTGTAACCCCCTACACCTCCTCCCTGCAACCCCCACATCCCCTCCCTGTAACCCCCTACACCCCCTCCCTATCCCTGTAACCCCCTACACCCCCTCCCTATCCCTCTAACCCCCCTCCCTATCCCTGTAACCCCCTACACCCCCTCCCTATAACCCCCCTACCCTATCCCTGTAACCCCCCTACACCCCCTCCCTATCCCTGTAACCCCCTACACCCCCTCCCTATCCCTGTAACCCCCTACACCCCCTCCCTATAACCCCCCTACACCCCCTCCCTATCCCTGTAACCCCCTACACCTCCTCCCTGTAACCCCCACATCCCCTCCCTGTAACCCCCTACACCCCCTCCCTATCCCTGTAACCCCCTACACCTCCTCCCTGTAACCCCCACATCCCCTCCCTGCAACCCCCTACACCCCCTCCCTATCCCTGTAACCCCCTACACCCCCTCCCTATCCCTCTAACCCCCCTCCCTATCCCTGTAACCCCCTACACCCCCTCCCTATAACCCCCCTACACCCCTTCCCTATCCCTGTAACCCCCCTACACCCCCTCCCTATCCCTGTAACCCCCTACACCCCCTCCCTATCCCTGTAACCCCCTACACCTCCTCCCTGTAACCCCCACATCCCCTCCCTGTAACCCCCTACACCCCCTCCCTATCCCTGTAACCCCCTACACCCCCTCCCTATCCCTGTAACCCCCTACACCCCCTCCCTATAACCCCCCTACACCCCCTCCCTATCCCTGTAACCCCCTACACCTCCTCCCTCTAACCCCCCTACACCCCCTCCCTATCCCTGTAACCCCTACACCGCCTCCCTATCCCTGTAACCCCCCTACACCCCCTCCCTTTCCCTGTAACCCCCTACACCTCCTCCCTATCACTGTAACCCCCTACACCCCCTCCCTATTCCTGTAACCCCCCTACACCCCCTCCCTATCTCTGTAACCCCCCTACACCCCCTCCCTATCACTGTAACCCCCTACCTAACCCTGTAACCCCCATACAACCCCTCCCTATCCCTCTAACCCCCCTACACCCCCTCCCTATCCCTGTAACCCCCCTACACCCCTCCCTATCCCTCTAACCCCCCCTACACCCCCTCCCTATCACTGTAACCCCCCTCCACCCCCTCCCTATCCCTGTAACCCCCATACATCCCCTCCCTATCCCTCTAACCCCCCTACACCCCCTCCCTATCCCTGTAACCCCCTACACCCCCCTCCCTATAGCCCCCCTTCCCTATCCCTGTAACCCCCCCTCCCTATCCCTGTAACCCCCTACACCGCCTCCCTATCCCTGTAAACCCCCTATCCCCCCTCCCTATCTCTGTAACCCCCTACACCCCCTCCCTATCCCTGTAACCCCCTACACCCCCTCCCTATCCCTGTAACCCCCTCCCTATCCCTGTAACCCCCATACATCCCCTCCCTATCCCTGTAACCCCCCGACACCCCCTCCCTATCCCTGTAACCCCCCTACACTCCCTCCCTATCTCTGTAACCCCCCTACACCCCCTCCCTATCACTGTAACCCCCTCCACCCCCCTCCCTATCCCTGTAACCCCCATACATCCCCTCCCTATCCCTCTAACCCCCCTACACCCCCTCCCTATCCCTGTAACCCCCTACACCCCCTCCCTATAACCCCCCTTCCCTATCCCTGTAACCCCCCCTCCCTATCCCTGTAACCCCCTACACCGCCTCCCTATCCCTGTAAACCCCCTATCCCCCCTCCCTATCTCTGTAACCCCCTACACCCCCTCCCTATCCCTGTAACCCCCTACACCCCCTCCCTATCCCTGTAACCCCCTCCCTATCCCTGTAACCCCCATACATCCCCTCCCTATCCCTGTAACCCCCTCCCTATCCCTGTAACCCCCATACATCCCCTCCCTATCCCTGTAACCCCCCGACACCCCCTCCCTATCCCTGTAACCCCCCTACACCCCCTCCCTATCTCTGTAACCCCCCTACACCCCCTCCCTATCTCTGTAACCCCCGTACACTCCCTCCCTATCTCTGTAACCCCCTACACCCCCTCCCTATCCCTCTAACCCCCCCTACACCCCCTCCCTATCCCTCTAACCCCCCCTACACCCCCTCCCTATCCCTCTAACCCCCCCTACACCCCCCTCCCTATCCCTCTAACCCCCCCCTACACCCCCTCCCTATCCCTCTAACCCCCCCTACACCCCCTCCCTGTCTCTGTAACCCCCTACACCCCCTCCCTATCCCTGTAACCCCCCCTACACCCCCTCCCTATCTCTGTAACCCCCCACACCCCCCTCCCTATCTCTGTAACCCCCCTACACCCCCTCCCTATCTCTGTAACCCCCCACACCCCCTCCCTATCTCTGTAACCCCCCACACCCCCTCCCTATCTCTGTAACCCCCTACACCCCCTCCCTATCCCTGTAACCCCCTACACCCCCTCCCTATCCCTGTAACCCCCCTACACCCCCTCCCTATCCCTGTAACCCCCTACACCCCCTCCCTATCCCTCTAACCCCCCCTACACCCCCTCCCTATCCCTCTAACCCCCCTACACCCCCTCCCTATCCCTGTAACCCCCCTCCCCGAGGGCGTTGTGTCACTGTCCCATTCGGGGTATGTGTGTTTGGTGGAGGGGGTGTGATCGGGGAACTGCAGTGCTTTGAGATAGTGTTCCCCCCGTCCTCACTGTCTCCGTGTGGGGTGGGGGTGAAGTGCGTTGGGGTATTGAAGACACCCACCGACCCTTCCCCGCTCCCCCACCCAAACCCCCGGGCCAACGCCGAACCAACCCAAGCACCGAATGCTCGCTCACGCTCAGCTCGAAGGTAGCGTCCGCTCCTTTTGGGAGGGAGGGACGGGGGTTTTGAAGAGATTTTCTGGGGGTGGGGGGGGAGGCGGAGGTTTTGGTGATGCGAGCTGATCGGAGCAGGGCAGCGGGTGGAAGTGAAAGACACAACGGTGGGCGACGTGGGGTAGACAGGGAGGTGACGGAGTGTCTCAGTGGTTAGATCTGCTTTCTCGTGGCACTAGAGATCTCGGTTCGATCCCAACTCCCAGGGACCGCGTCCCGCTGTCGTCTGCACACTCCCCCCAGCTCCGAGTCTGCGTGGGTTTCCTCCGGGTGCTCCGATTTCCTCTCTCAGTCCGAAGGTGTGTACGTTAAGGCAGATCGGCCGTGGGGGAAATTGTCCCGTAGTGCCCAGGGATGTACAGGTTAGGGTGGATCGGCCGTGGGGAAATTGTCCCGTAGTGCCCAGGGATGTGCAGGTTAGGGTGGGATTGGCCGTGGGGAAATTGTCCCGTAGTGCCCAGGGATGTGTAGGTTAGGGTGGGTTGGCCGTGGGGAAATTGTCCCGTAGTGCCCAGGGATGTGCAGGTTAGGGTGAGATTGGCCGTGGGGAAATTGTCCCGTAGTGCCCAGGGATGTGCAGGTTAGGGTGGGATTGGCCGTGGGGAAATTGTCCCGTAGTGCCCAGGGATGTGCAGGTTAGGGTGGGATTGGCCGTGGGGAAATTGTCCCGTAGTGCCCAGGGATGTACAGGTTAGGGTGGGATTGGCCGAGGGGAAATTGTCCCGTGGTGCCCAGGGATGTGTAGGTTAGGGTGGGATTGGCCGTGGGAAATTGTCCCGTGGTGCCCAGGGATGTGCGGGGTAGATGGGTTGGCCGTGGGGAAATTGTCCCGTAGTGCCCAGGGATGTGCAGGTTAGGGTGGGATTGGCCGTGGGGAAATTGTCCCGTAGTGCCCAGGGATGTGCAGGTTAGGGTGGGTTGGCCGTGGGGAAATTGTCCCGTAGTGCCCAGGGATGTGTAGGTTAGGGTGGGTTGGCCGTGGGGAAATTGTCCCGTAGTGCCCAGGGATGTGCAGGTTAGGGTGAGATTGGCGTGGGGAAATTGTCCCGTAGTGCCCAGGGATGTGCAGGTTAGGGTGGGATTGGCCGTGGGAAATTGTCCCGTAGTGCCCAGGGATGTGCAGGTTAGGGTGGGATTGGCCGTGGGGAAATTGTCCCGTAGTGCCCAGGGATGTGCAGGTTAGGGTGGGATTGGCCGTGGGGAAATTGTCCCGTAGTGCCCAGGGATGTGCAGGTTAGGGTGGGATTGGCCGTGTGGAAATTGTCCCGTAGTGCCCAGGGATGTGCAGGTTAGGGTGGGATTGGCCGTGGGGAAATTGTCCCGTAGTGCCCAGGGATGTGCAGGTTAGGGTGGGATTGGCCGTGTGGAAATTGTCCCGTGGTGCCCAGGGATGTGGAGGTTAGGGTGGGATTGACCGTGGGGAAATTGTCCCGTAGTGCCCAGGGATGTGCAGGTTAGGGTGGGATTGGCCGTGGGGAAATTGTCCCGTAGTGTCCAGGGATGTGCAGGTTAGGGTGGGATTGGCCGTGAGGAAATTGTCCCGTAGTGCCCAGGGATGTACAGGTTAGGGTGGGATTGGCCGTGGGGAAATTGTCCGTAGTGCCCAGGGATGTGCGGGTTAGGGTGGATTGGCCGTGGGGAAATTGCAGGGTTACAAGGGGATGTGTTAAGGGTGGGGAGGGGGGTGGGTGGGGATGGGATTGCTTTCGGAAGCGTGGTGTGGACGTGATGGGTCGAACGGCCTGTGTCCACACCATCTGGATTCCGGACCAGGAGGGAAACATGTCGGGCTGTTCCCGCCATCAGGCTACGGACTTCCCTACAGTGAACATGTCAGAGGCTGTTGCTAGTCACTCGGAAGAGAATAACCAAGAGAAAAGGTCTTGCACAGAGACCAGGGGAGGGGGTCTGTGCTGGACACGCCTCCCCCCCCCCTTTGGGAGACGGAAACACAGGGACCAGGAGCACCCTGTTCAGTCCCTCTATCCGCCTGGACGTTCAAATGGCTGTTGTTCCCCCCGCGTTCCCCTTCCCACCACCCCCCCCCCCCCCCCCCCACCCCCCAAACACCAACACGCCTCGATCGGACCACGCTCCTTCTCCAACACGCGGCGTTCCTCGCCCCCCCCTCACCCATTTGGGTTCCCCTGCGAGTTCGGACGGTTGGGTGGGAACAGCGCCCCAACTCCCTGAGGATCCCGGAGGCGCGCGATCGCGTATAGATTGAAACACTCCCCTTTCGATGGTCGGAAATGGCCGATTCTCGTTGTTGAAAAAGGGGGTGTGCGGGGGGGGGGGGGGGATGGAGATGGAAGTGTTTGGACGACAGTACGAGAAATCATTTGTTACAGTCAAATACTCTGTCGCGGGGAACGAAATCCTGGCATCGCTCTCTGTGTGTCTCTCTCTCTCCCTCCCCCGAAGTTGGCATCGCCTCCAGGGCCAAGGGTCGCCAGATGGATTCCAACAGGCTCTCCCTCGCGCGACACCCAAACGCGCCCCCACCCCCAGATATTGAGGGGGAGGGGGAGGACTCTGAGAAACGGGTCGCGAGGAGCAGGGACACACAGAGGAGGGGGGTTCACCCCCCCTCCTGACTCCGACACGCCTTACCCCGATCCACCCCATCCGGGGAGGCAACAGGTTCAGGAGGGCGAAGGAAGAAGGGGCAACATCAGGTCCTATAGGTTCCCCTCTCAAAGGGCCCATACACCCCCTCACTGTCTCTGTAACCCCCCTACACCCCCTCCCTATCTCTGTAACCCCCCCTACACCCCCTCCCTATCTCTGTAACCCCCGACACCCCTCTCCCTGTCTCTGTAACCCCGACACCCCTCTCCCTGTCTCTGTAACCCCCTACACCCCCTCCCTATCTCCGTAACCCCCTACACCCCCTACCTGTCTCTGTAACCCCCGACACCCCTCCCTATCTCTGTAACCCCCCTACACCCCCTCCCTATCTCTGTAACCCCCCCTACACCCCCTCCCTATCCTGTAACCCCCTACACCCCCTCACTGTCTCTGAAACCCCCTACACCCCCCCCCTATCCCTGTAACCCCCTACACCCCCTCCCTGTCTCTGTAACCCCCGACACCCCTCTCCCTGTCTCTGTAACCCCTACACCCCCTCCCTATCTCTGTAACCCCCTACACCCCCTCCCTATCTCTGTAACCCCCCTACACCCCCTCCCTATCTCTGTAACCCCCCTACACCCCCTCCCTATCTCTGTAACCCCCTACACCCCTCCCTGTCTCTGTAACCCCCGACACCCCCCTCCCTATCTCTGTAACCCCCGACACCCCCTCCCTATCTCTGTAACCCCCTACACCCCCTCCCTATCTCTGTAACCCCCCTACACCCCCCTCCCTATCTCTGTAACCCCCCTACACCCCCTCCCTATCTCTGTAACCCCCATACGCCTCCTCCCTATCTCTGTAACCCCCCCTACACCCCCTCCCTATCCCTGTAACCCCCTACACCCCCTCCCTATCTCTGTAACCCCCTACACCCCTCCTGTCTCTGTAACCCCCCTACGCCTCCTCCCTATCTCTGTAACTCCCCTACACCCCCTCCCTATCCCTGTAACCCCCCTACACCCCCTCCTATCCCTGTAACCCCCCTACACCCCCCTCCCTATCCCTGTAACCCCCTACACCCCCTCCCTATCCCTGTAACCCCTACATCCCCTCCCTACCCCTGGAACCCCCCTCCACCCCCTCCTAGCCCTGTAACCGGGTGTATGTGGGGTGCGCGTTTGAGGAGACAGTGGTGTAGGGTTGTGGGAGAAAGAGGGTGGGGGTTCGGTAGAGGGGGTCCATGTAGACCGAATCCCTCGACAGTCCACCCCCCACCCCATGGAGGGCGAGGGGTCACGTGTAGAGATCAAAGTCTAATCCTCCGGGAGCTGTAGAACACTCCGGCCTGCTCTCCCAGCTTCCGACAATACACCCCGCTTCCAAAATAATCCTGCTCCGTCCATTCCTGGGGGGTGGGGAGAGAGAGAGAGAGGGGGGGGGGGGGGGAGTGGGGGAGAGACGGGGGAGACGGAGAGGGGGGAGGGGGAGACAGCAGAGGGGGGGGACGGGGGGGAGACAGAGGAGGGGGAGAGACGAGAGACAGAGGCGGGGGGGGGGGGAAGAGGGGAGAGAGAGAGCAAGCTGTTAGACACACCAATCCCAAGAAGAGCGAGAGGCCAGCAGACTGTAAGATGTAATTGCTCGTACACTAGCCCCGAGTGCGAGAGCGTGAGACGGGGCGCGCGCGAGAGCAAGAGAGAGAGAGACAGGGCACGAGACGAAGTGAGAGAGAGAGAGAGAGAGAGAGAGAGAGAGAGAGAGAGAGAGAGAGAGAGAGAGAGAGAGAGTGAGAGACAGGGCACGAGACGAAGTGAGAGAGAGATAGAGAGATAGAGAGAGAGAGGGGGAGAGACAGGGCACGAGATGAAGTGAGAGAGAGAAAGAGAGAGAGTGAGAGACAGGGCACGAGACGAAGTGAGAGAGAGAAAGAGAGAGAGTGAGAGACAGGGCACGAGACGAAGTGAGAGAGAGAGAGAGAGAGAGAGGGAGAGACAGGGCACGAGACGAAGTGAGAGAGAGATAGAGTGAGAGTGAGAGACAGGGCACGAGACGAAGTGAGAGAGAGAGAGAGAGAGAGGAGAGTGTGAGAGTGAGAGACAGGGCACGAGACGAAGTGAGAGAGAGTGAGAGAGAGAGAGAGACAGGCACGAGACAAAGTGAGAGAGAGATAGAGAGATAGAGAGAGGGAGGGGGAGAGACAGGGCACGAGATGAAGTGAGAGAGAGAATAGAGAGAGAGTGAGAGAGAGAGTGAGAGACAGGGCATGAGACAAAGTGAGAGAGAGATAGAGAGATAGAGAGAGAGAGGGGGAGAGACAGGGCACGAGATGAAGTGAGAGAGAGAAAGAGAGAGAGTGAGAGACAGGGCAAGAGACGAAGTGAGAGAGAGAAAGAGAGAGAGTGAGAGACAGGGCACGAGACGAAGTGAGAGAGAGAGAGCAGAGAGAGAGGGAGAGACAGGGCACGAGATGAAGGAGAGAGAGAAAGAGAGAGAGTGAGAGACAGGGCACGAGACGAAGTGAGAGAGAGAGAGAGAGAGAGAGAGAGAGAGAGAGACAGGGCACGAGACGAAGTGAGAGAGAGAGAGCGAGAGAGAGAGAGAGAGAGAGAGAGAGGGAGAGACAGGGCACGAGACGAAGTGAGAGAGAGATAGAGAGATAGAGAGAGGGAGAGACAGGGCACGAGACGAAGTGAGAGAGAGATAGAGAGATAGAGGGAGAGACAGGGCACGAGACGAAGTGAGAGAGAGATAGAGAGAGTGAGAGACAGGGCACGAGACGAATTGAGAGAGAGAGAGAGAGAGAGAGAGAGGGGGAGAGACAGGGCACGAGACGAAGTGAGAGAGAGAGAGTGAGAGACAGGGCACGAGACGAAGTGAGAGAGAGAGAGAGAGAGAGAGAGAGAGTGTGAGAGTGAGAGACAGGGCACGAGACGAAGTGAGAGAGAGTGAGAGAGAGAGTGAGAGACAGGCACGAGACAAAGTGAGAGAGAGATAGAGAGATAGAGAGAGGGAGGGGGAGAGAGGGCACGAGATGAAGTGAGAGAGAGATAGAGAGAGAGTGAGAGAGAGAGGTGAGAGACAGGGCATGAGACAAAGTGAGAGAGAGATAGAGAGATAGAGAGAGAGAGGGGGAGAGACAGGGCACGAGATGAAGTGAGAGAGAGAAAGAGAGAGAGTGAGAGACAGGGCAAGAGACGAAGTGAGAGAGAAAGAGAGAGAGTGAGAGACAGGGCACGAGACGAAGTGAGAGAGAGAGAGAGAGAGAGAGAGAGAGAGAGAGACAGGGCACGAGACGAAGTGAGAGAGAGAGAGCGAGAGCGAGAGAGAGAGAGAGATGAGAGAGACAGGGCACGAGACGAAGTGAGAGAGAGATAGAGAGATAGAGAGAGGGAGAGACAGGGCACGAGACGAAGTGAGAGAGAGATAGAGAGATAGAGGAGAGACAGGGCACGAGACGAAGTGAGAGAGAGATAGAGAGAGTGAGAGACAGGGCACGAGACGAATTGAGAGAGAGAGAGAGAGAGAGAGAGAGAGGAGAGACAGGGCACGAGACGAATTGAGAGAGAGAGAGAGAAGACAGGGCACGAGACGAAGAGAGAGGAGCAGAGAGTGAGAGTGAGAGACAGGGCACGAGACGAAGTGTGAGAGAGAGAAGAGAGAGAGAGAGAGAGAGAGAGAGAGAGAGAGAGAGAGAGAGTGAGAGACAGGCACGAGACAAAGTGAGAGAGAGATAGAGAGATAGAGAGAGGGAGGGGGAGAGACAGGGCACGAGATGAAGTGAGAGAGAGATAGAGAGATAGTGAGAGAGAGAGTGAGAGACAGGGCATGAGACAAAGTGAGAGAGAGATAGAGAGATAGAGAGAGAGAGGGGAGAGACAGGGCACGAGATGAAGTGAGAGAGAGGAAAGAGAGAGAGTGAGAGACAGGGCACGAGACGAAGTGAGAGAGAGAGAGAGAGAGAGAGAGAGAGAGAGAGAGAGAGAGACAGGGCACGAGACGAAGTGAGAGAGAGAGAGCGAGAGAGAGAGAGAGAGAGAGAGAGAGAGAGAGAGGGAGAGACAGGGCACGAGACGAAGTGAGAGAGAGATAGAGAGATAGAGAGAGGGAGAGACAGGGCACGAGACGAAGTGAGAGAGAGATAGAGAGATAGAGGGAGAGACAGGGCACGAGACGAAGTGAGAGAGAGATAGAGAGAGTGAGAGACAGGGCACGAGACGAATTGAGAGAGAGAGAGAGAGAGAGAGAGAGGGGGAGAGACAGGGCACGAGACGAAGTGAGAGAGAGAGAGTGA
>NW_027310352.1:50254-69655 GCF_047496795.1 Chiloscyllium punctatum
GTCAGACTGAACCCCGGGGGGGGGGGCCAGACTGACCTCATGGAGAAAGTCTGGACGGACTGGAACTGGCCCCGTTCGAACCTCGAAGGACGAGGCAGTGGGATCTCTCCCGAAACAGACTTTACCGTGACAGGCTGGTTTGGGTACGGTTGTGTCCTGGAGCCAGGGAGGGGGGACACTGTGTCAGGATCATAAAACACTGGGGAGTGGGACGGGAGTGATGTTCGGATATCGGGGTGGGCATGGGTGGGACGGGCCGAAGGGTCAGGTTCTGTGTTCTGGCACCCCGCAACCCCCTTCACTATAAAGAGCACCACCCTTCATTGTAAACCGCACCCCCTTCCGCACCCCCTTTGCTATAAACCGCACCCCCTTCATTATAAACTGCACCCCCTTCTCTAGAAACTGTACCCCTTCATTATAAACCGCACCCCCTTCACTGTAAACCACACCCCCTTCCGCACCCACTTCACTATAAACCGCACCCCCTTGGCTATAAACCGCACCCCCTTCATTATAAACTGCACCCCCTTCTCTAGAAACTGTACCCCTTCACTATAAACCGCACCCCCTTCATTGTAAACCACACCCCCTTCCGCACCCCCCTTCACTATAAACCGCACCCCCTTCACTATAAACCGCACCCCCTTCACTGTAAACCACACCCCCTTCCGCACCCACTTCACTATAAACCGCACCCCCTTGGCTATAAACCGCACCCCCTTCATTATAAACTGCACCCCCTTCTCTAGAAACTGTACCCCTTCAGTATAAACCGCACCCCCTTCACTGTAAACCACACCCCCTTCTGCACCCACTTCACTATAAACCGCACCCCCTTCACTGTAAACCACACCCCCTTCTGCACCCCCTTTGCTATAAACCGCACCCCCTTTGCTATAAACCGCACCCCCTTCATTATAAACTGCACCCCCTTCTCTAGAAACTGTACCCCTTCACTATAAACCGCACCCCCTTCATTATAAACTGCACCCCCTTCTCTAGAAACTGTACCCCTTCACTATAAACCGCACCACCCTTCACTATAAACCGCACCCCCTTCATTATAAACTGCACCCCCTTCTCTAGAAACTGTACCCCTTCACTATAAACCGCACCCCCTTCACTGTAAACCACACCCCCTTCCGCACCCACTTCACTATAAACCGCACCCCCTTCACTGTAAACCACACCCCCTTCCGCACCCACTTCACTATAAACCGCACCCCCTTCACTGTAAACCACACCCCCTTCCGCACCCCCTTCACTATAAACCGCACCCCCTTCATTATAAACTGCACCCCCTTCTCTAGAAACTGTACCCCTTCACTATAAACCGCACCCCCTTCACTGTAAACCACACCCCCTTCTGCACCCACTTCACTATAAACCGCACCCCCTTCACTGTAAACCACACCCCCTTCCGCACCCCCTTTGCTATAAACCGCACCCCCTTTGCTATAAACCGCACCCCCTTCATTATAAACTGCACCCCCTTCTCTAGAAACTGTACCCCTTCACTATAAACCGCACCCCCTTCATTATAAACTGCACCCCCTTCACTATAAACCACACCCCTTCACTATAAAGCATATTCCTTCACTAAAAACCACACCCCTTCACGACAAACTGCAGCCCCCTCACTATAAACCACACCCTCTTCACTGTAAACCACATCACTCTCACTATAAACAGCACCCACTTCTCTGTAAACCACACCCCCTTCCGCACCCACTTCACTATAAACCACACACCCTTCTCTATAAACCGCACCCTGTTCACTATAAGCCACACCACTTCACTATAAACCACACCCCCTTCTCTATAAACCACACCCCTTCTCTAAACCGCACCACCTTCACTATAAACCACACCCCCTTCACTATAAACCGCACCCCCTTCACTATAAACCACACCCCTTCACTATAAAGCATATTCCTTCACTAAAAACCACACCCCTTCACTACAAACTGCACCCCCCTCACTATAAACCACACCCTCTTCACTGTAAACCACATCACTCCACTATAAACCACACCCCCTTCATTATAAACAGCACCCCTACACTATAAACAGCACCCCCTTCACTATAAACCACACCACTTCACTATAAACCACACCCCTTCACTATAAACTTCATCACTCCACTAAAAACCACACCCCCTTCACTATAAACAGCACCCCTACACTATAAACAGCACCCCTTCACTATAAATTGCATACCCTACACTATAAACCACACCCCTTCATTATAAACCACACCCCTTCACTATAAACCACACCACCCTCACTATAAACAGCAGTCCCTTCTCTATAAACCACACCCACTTCACTATAAACCACACACCCTTCACTATAAACCACACCCCTACACTATAAACAGCACCCCCTCACTATAAATCACACCACTTCACTATAAATCACACCCCCTTCACTATAAACCGCACCCCTACACTATAAACAGCACCCCTTCACTATAAATCGCACACCCTTCTCTATAAACCACACCACCCTCACTATAAACAGCAGTCCCTTCTCTATAAACCACACCCCCTTCTCTATAAACCACACCCCTTCACTATAAACCACACCCCCTTCACTATAAACCACACCCCTACACTATAAACAGCACCCCCTCACTATAAATCACACCCCCTTCACTATAAACCGCACCCCTACACTATAAACAGCACCCCTTCACTATAAATCGCACACCCTTCACTATAAACAACACCCCTTCACTATAAACAACACCCCCTTCTCTGTAAACCACACCCACTTCACTATAAACCATACCCCCTCACTATAAACAACACCCCCTTCTCTGTAAACCACACCCACTTCACTATAAACCATACCCCCTCACTATAAACAACACCCCCTTCTCTGTAAACCACACCCACTTCACTATAAACCACACCCACTTCACTATAAACCACACCCCCTCACTATAAACAGCACCCCCTTCACTATAAACCACACACCCTTTACTATAAACGACACCCCTTCATTATAAACCACACCCCTTCACTATAAACCACACCCCCCCTCTATAAACCACACACCCTTTACTATAAACCACACCCACTTCATTATAAACCACACCCCTTCACTATAAACCACACCACCCTCACTATAAACCACACACCCTTTACTATAAACCACACCCCTTCATTATAAACCACACACCCTTTACTATAAACCACACCCCTTCATTATAAACCACACCCCTTCACTATAAACCACACCACCCTCACTATAAACCACACACCCTTTACTATAAACCACACCCCTTCACTATAAACCACACACCCTTTACTATAAACCACACCCCATCATTATAAACCACACCCCTTCACTATAAACCACACACCCCCACTATAAACCACACCCCTTCATTATAAACCATACACCCTTTACTATAAACCACACACCCCCAGTATAAACCACACACCCTTTACTATAAACCACACCCCTTCATTATAAACCACACCCCTTCACTATAAACCACACCACCCTCACTATAAACAGCAGTCCCTTCTCTATAAACCACACCCCTTCATTATAAACCACATTGCTTCAGTATAAACCGCACCCTTTTCACTATAAACCGCACCCTCTTCACTATAAACCACACCCCTTCACTTTAAACCACCTCCCTCCACTATAAACCACACCCCCTTCACTATAAGCCACACCCCTACACTATAAACAGCACCCCCTTCACTATAAATCACACACCCTTCACTATTACCCGCACCCCTTCACTATAAACACCCCCTTCACTATAAACAACACCCCCTTCACGATAAACCACAACCCCTTCTCTGTAAACCACACCCACTTCACTATAAACCACATCCCCTCACTATAAACAGCACCCACTTCACTATAAACAGCACTGCCTTCTCTATAAATCACACACCCTTCTCTATAAACCGCACCCCCTTAACTATAAACCACACCACCCTCACTATAAACAGCACCCCCTTCTCTATAAACCACACCACCCTCACTATAAACAGCACCCCCTTCTCTATAAACCACATCCCCTTCACTGTAAACAGCACCCCCTTCTCTATAAACCACACCCCCTTCACTATAAACCACACCCCCTTCTCTATAAACCACATCCTCTTCACTGTAAACAGCATCCCCTTCTCTATAAACCACACCCACTTCACTGTAAACCACACCCCCTTCATTATAAACCACACACCTGTCACTATAAACCACACCCTCTTCACAATAAACCACACCCCTTCACTATAAACCACACCCCTCACTATAAACCACACCCCCTCACTATAAACACCACACCCCTTCACTATAAACCACACCCCCTTCACTATAAACCACACCCCCTTCACTATAAATCACACCCCCTCTCTATAAGCCGCACATCTCTATAAACCACACCCCTTCACTATAAACCACACCCCCTCACTATAAACACCACACCCCTTCGCTATAAACCACACCCCCTTCGCTATAAATCACACCCCCTCTCTATAAACCGCATCCCCTCTCTATAAACCACACCCCCTTCACTATGAACCACACCCCCATCTCTATAAACCACACCCCTCACTATAATCTACACCCCTTCTCAATAAACCACACCCCTTCACTATAACACCCCCTTCTCTATAAACCACACCCCTTCACTATAAACCACACCCATCACTATAAACCACACACCTTCTCAATAAACCACACCCCTTTCTCTATAAACCACACCCTTTCTCTATAAACCACAGCCCCTTCATTATAAACCACACCCCTTCTCTATAAACCACACCCCCTTCACTATAAACCACACCCCTTCTCAATAAACCACACCCCTTTCTCTATAAACCACACCGTTTCTCTATAAACCACACCCCTTCTTTATAAACCACACCCCCTTCACTATAAACAGCACCCCCTCCACTATAAACCGCACCCCGTCACTATAAACCGCACTCCCTTCTCTATAAACCACACCCCTTCACTATAAACCGCACACCCCTCACTATAAACAGCCCCCCCTTCACTATAAACCGCACCCCCTTCAGCACCCCTTTCACTCTAAACCGCACCACCCTCACTATAAACCGCACCCACTTCACTATAAACCGCACCCACTTCAGTATAAACCGCACCACCCTCACTATAAACCGCACCTCCTTCACTATAAACCGCACCCCCTTCACTATAAACAGCACCCACTTCTCGATAAACCACACCCACTTCACTATAAACCACACACCCTTCTCTATAAACCGCACCCTGTTCACTATCAGCCACACCACTTCACTATAAACCACACCCCCTTCTCTATAAACCACACCCCTTCTCTATAAACCGCACCACCTTCACTATAAACCACACCCCCTTCACTATAAACCGCACCCTCTTCACTATAAGCCACACCCCCTTCACTATAAACCACACCCCTTCACTGTAAACCACATCACTCCACTATAAACCACACCCCCTTCATTATAAACAGCACCCCTACACTATAAACAGCACCCCCTTCACTATAAACCACACCACTTCACTATAAACCACACCCCTTCACTATAAACTTCATCACTCCACTAAAAACCACACCCCCTTCACTATAAACAGCACCCCTACACTATAAACAGCACCCCCTCACTATAAATTGCATACCCTACACTATAAACCACACCCCTTCATTATAAACCACACCCCTTCACTATAAACCACACCACCCTCACTATAAACAGCAGTCCCTTCTCTATAAACCACACCCACCTCACTATCAACTACACACCCTTCACTATAAACCACACCCCTACACTATAAACAGCACCCCCTCACTATAAATCACACCCCCTTCACTATAAACCGCACCCCTACACTATAAACAGCACCCCCTCACTATAAATCACACCCCCTTCACTATAAACCGCACCCCTACACGATAAACAGCACCCCTTCACTATAAATCGCACACCCTTCACTATAAACAACACCCCCTTCACTATAAACAACACCCCCTTCTCTGTAAACCACACCCACTTCACTATAAACCATACCCCCTCACTATAAACAACACCCCCTTCTCTGTAAACCACACCCACTTCACTATAAACCACACCCACTTCACTATAAACCACACCCCCTCACTATAAACAGCACCCCCTTCACTATAAACCACACACCCTTTACTATAAACCACACCCCTTCATTATAAACCACACCCCTTCACTATAAACCACACCCCCCTCTATAAACCACACACCCTTTACTATAAACCACACCCCTTCATTATAAACCACACCCCTTCACTATAAACCACACCACCCTCACTATAAACCACACACCCTTTACTATAAACCACACCCCTTCATTATAAACCACACACCCTTTACTATAAACCACACCCCATCATTATAAACCACACCCCTTCACTATAAACCACACCCCCCCACTATAAACCACACCCCTTCATTATAAACCATACACCCTTTACTATAAACCACACACCCCCAGTATAAACCACACACCCTTTACTATAAACCACACCCCTTCATTATAAACCACACCCCTTCACTATAAACCACACCACCCTCACTATAAACAGCAGTCCCTTCTCTATAAACCACACTCCTTCATTATAAACCACATTGCTTCAGTATAAACCGCACCCTTTTCACTATAAACCGCACCTCCCTCCACTATAAACCACACCCCCTTCACTATAAGCCACACCCCTACACTATAAACAGCACCCCCTTCACTATAAATCACACACCCTTCACTATTACCCGCACCCCTTCACTATAAACACCCCTTTCACTATAAACAACACCCCCTTCACGATAAACCACAACCCCTTCTCTGTAAACCACACCCACTTCACTATAAACCACATCCCCTCACTATAAACAGCACCCACTTCACTATAAACAGCACTGCCTTCTCTATAAATCACACACCCTTCTCTATAAACCGCACCCCCTTCACTATAAACCACACCACCCTCACTATAAACAGCACCCCCTTCTCTATAAACCACACCACCCTCACTATAAACAACACCCCCTTCACGATAAACCACAACCCCTTCTCTGTAAACCACACCCACTTCACTATAAACAGCACCCCCTTCTCTATAAACCACACCCCCTTCACTGTAAACAGCACCCCCTTCTCTATAAACCACACCCCCTTCACTATAAACCACACCCCCTTCTCTATAAACCACATCCCCTTCACTGTAAACAGCATCCCCTTCTCTATAAACCACACCCACTTCACTGTAAACCACACCCCCTTCATTATAAACCACACACCCGTCACTATAAACCACACCCTCTTCACAATAAACCACACCCCTTCACTATAAACCACACCCCTAACTATAAACCACACCCCCTCACTATAAACACCACACCCCTTCACTATAAACCACACCCCCTTCACTATAAACCACACCCCCTTCACTATAAATCACACCCCCTCTCTATAAGCCACACATCTCTATAAACCACACGCCTTCACTATAAACCACACCCCCTCACTATAAACACCACACCCCTTCGCTATAAACCACACCCCCTTCGCTATAAATCACACCCCCTCTCTATAAACCGCATCCCCTCTCTATAAACCACACCCCCTTCACTATAAACCACACCCCCTTCACTATAAACCACACCCCCTTCACTATGAACCACACCCCTTCTCTATAAACCACACCCCTTCACTATAAACCACACCCCTCACTATAAACCACACCCCTCACTATAAACCACACCCCTTCTCAATAAATCACACCCCTTCACTATAACACCCCCTTCTCTATAAACCACACCCGCTCACTATAAACCACACCACCCTACACTATAAACAGCACCCCCTTCACTATAAACCACACCACTTCACTATAAACCACACCCCCTCACTATAAACCACACCACCCTCACTATAAACCACACCCCCTTCTCTATAAACCACACCCCCTTCTCAATAAACCACACCCCTTTCTCTATAAACCACACCGTTTCTTTATAAACCACACCCCTTCTCTATAAACCACACCACCCTCACTATAAACCACACCCCCTTCTCTATAAACCACACCCCCTTCTCAATAAACCACACCCCTTTCTCTATAAACCACACCGTTTCTTTATAAACCACACCCCCTCACTATAAACCACACCCCTTCACTATAAACCACACCCCTTCACTATAAACCACACCCATTCCCTATAAACCACACCCCCTCACTATAAACCACACCCCCTTTCGTGTGAATGGGCGGGGTTTGAGGAGGAGGAGGCGCGCCTTAAGGCGTGGGCGTGGTTTAACGCGTCGGGCGGGTCTTAACCGGAGTGGGCGTGGTCGTGGTCGCCGTGCGTCACCCCCCGCCTTTGTGACGTCGGCGCCCCAGCCGCGGCGCTGGAGACCTGCCCCGGAAGTGATGCCTGACAGGGGTGGGCGGGTGAGATCCCGCCGTCACTTCCGGTGCGGCGGCGGCGGCGGCGGCTGTCGGGAGGCGGAGAGCTGCGGCTCCGCGGTCGTTTTCTCTTTCCTTCGGAGGGACGCCGGGGAAAGGGTTTGTTTGATGGAGGTGGTTGGGGGGGGGAGAGAGAGAGAGAGAGAGAGCGCCAGGGGGTTGTCGCGGTCTCGGGCGGCGAGAGGGGGCCGCGGGCTCCTCATCTCGGCGTTGGCGCCGGACGCCGTCATGGCGGCCGGGCGACGCCAGCGCGCAGGCGCCGTCCCGTCGGCGGCTGGCCAGCGCGCAGGCGCCCCTCCCGCCTGGCCGGCCGGCCGTCCGCCCGCACGCGCGGCGCGCATGCGTCCCCCTCGTACCCCGCCTCCGCTGTCGTACGCCGGGCTTCGGCGCAGGCGACGCCGCGGTGCGCGCCGGGAGTTGTAGTCCGCCGGCTGCTGGCCCCGCCTGCGCGCGCAGGGATGGGGACGCAGGCTGGGGACTACAGCTCCCAGAATGCAGTTGGTGGGGCATCTGTTTCATGTGCAATGTGACAAAGTTGTTGTTGTTGGGGGCTGGGGGGGAACAAATGAGCTGCTTGCTCCGAGTTAGCAGCCCCACTTTGGGAACACTGCGTTGCAATCCTGGTCCCCCCGCTCCATCAGAGAGGTTTTGATGCTTGAAAAGGTGCAGAAAAGATTTTACAAGGAGGTGTGGCCAGGGGTGGGAGGGTCTGAGCTACAGTGAGAGGCTGAACAGGCTGGGGCTGTTCCCCCTCGGGTGGGGGGGGGAGACTGAGGGGTGACCTTATAGAGGTTTGCAAAACCATGAGGGGGGGCATGGAGAGGGTCAATAGACAAGGTCTGTTCCCCCTGGGGTGGGGGAGCCCAGAACCAGGGGTTTACAAAACTATGAGGGGGGGCATGGAGAGGGTCAATAGACAAGGTCTGTTCCCCCTGGGGTGGGGGAGCCCAGAACCAGGGGTTTACAAAACTATGAGGGGGGGCATGGAGAGGGTCAATAGACAAGGTCTGTTCCCCCTGGGGTGGGGGAGCCCAGAACCAGGGGTTTACAAAACTATGAGGGGGGGCATGGAGAGGGTCAATAGACAAGGTCTGTTCCCCCTGGGGTGGGGGAGCCCAGAACCAGGGGTTTACAAAACCATGAGGGGGGCATGGAGAGGGTCAATAGACAAGGTCTGTTCCCCCTGGGGTGGGGGAGTCCAGAACTAGAGGTTTACAAAAACCCCGTGAGGGGGGCATGGAGAGGGTCAATAGACAAGGTCTGATCTCCCTGGGGTCGGGGAGTCCAGAACTAGAGGTTTACAAAAACCCCCGTGAGGGGGGCATGGAGAGGGTCAATAGACAAGGTCTGATCTCCCTGGGGTGGGGGAGCCCAGAACCAGGGGTTTACAAAACCATGAGGGGGGGCATGGAGAGGGTTAATAGACAAGGTCTGTTCCCCCTGGGGTCGGGGAGTCCAGAACCAGGGGTTTACAAAACCATGAGGGGTGCATGGAGAGGGTCAATAGAGAAGGTCTGTTCCCCCTGGGGTGGGGGAGTGCAGGACTAGAGGTTTACAAAAACCCCCGTGAGGGGGGCATGGAGAGGGTCAATAAACAAGGTCTGATCTCCCTGGGGTGGGGGAGTGCAGGACTAGAGGTTTACAAAAACCCCCGTGAGGGGGGGCACGGAGAGGGTCAATAGACAAGGTCTGTTCCCCCTGGGGTGGGGGAGCCCAGAACCAGGGGTTTACAAAACCATGAGGGGGGGCATGGAGAGGGTTAATAGACAAGGTCTGTTCCCCCTGGGGTGGGGGAGCCCAGAACGAGAGGTTTACACAACCATGAGGGGGGGCATGGAGAGGGTTAATAGACAAGGTCTGTTCCCCCTGGGGTGGGGGCAGCCCAGAACCAAGGGTTTACACAACCATGAGGGGGGGCATGGAGAGGGTCAATAGAGAAGGTCTGTTCCCCCTGGGGTGGGGGCAGCCCAGAACGAGAGGTTTACAAAACCATGAGGGGGGGCATGGAGAGGGTCAATAGACAAGGTCTGTTCCCCCTGGGGTGGGGGAGCCCAGAACGAGAGGTTTACAAAAACCCCGTGAGGGGGGCATGGAGAGGGTCAATAAACAAGGTCTGATCTCCCTGGGGTGGGGGAGTCCAGAACCAGGGGTTTACAAAACTATGAGGGGGGGCATGGAGAGGGTCAATAGACAAGGTCTGTTCCCCCTGGGGTCGGGGAGTCCAGAACTAGAGGTTTACAAAAACCCCATGAGGGGGGGGCATGGAGAGGGTCAATAGACAAGGTCTGTTCCCCCTGGGGTGGGGGAGCCCAGAACGAGAGGTTTACAAAACCATGAGGGGGGGCATGGAGAGGGTTAATAGACAAGGTCTGTTCCCCCTGGGGTGGGGGAGCCCAGGACTAGAGGGGCATAGGTTTAAGGTGAGAGGGGGAAGATATAAAAGGGACCTAAGGGGCGACATCTCCACACAGAGGGTGGTACGTGTACGGAGCAAGCTGGTAGAATTCAAGTGTGTGAAAGGATTTGTAGCTGGGGTGCTTGTTGTTGTGGTTCTGTCCGCCGAGCTGGGAGTTTGTGTTGCTCATGTTTCATCCCCTGTCTAGGTGACACCCTCAGTGCTTGCATCCAAGCACCGAGGAGGTCACCTAGACAGGGGACGAAACGTCCGCAACACACATTCCCAGCTCGGCGGACAGAACCACAAGAATTCCCGTATTTAAAGGGCACCGGGATGGGGGAGGTGTGTATAGGAATGGTTTAGAGGGATCGAAAGGGCCACGTGCTGGCAAACGGACACTAGATTAAGTTATGGGATGCGCACGGACGGGTTAGACCAAAGGGCTTGTGGATGTAGGTTTGCTCGTTGAGCTGGAAGGTTCATTTCCAGACGTTTCGTCACCCGACTCGGGAACATCTTCAGTGAGCCTCTGGGTGAAGCACTGCTGATAATTCCTGCTTTTTATTTATATAGTATCCCTGGTCACCCTATAGTAGGGCGACCAGAACTGGGCACAGTATTCCAAGTGTGGTCTCACCAGGGACTTGTAGAGCTGCAGCAAAACCCCATGGCTCTTAAACTCGATCCCCCTGTTAATGAAAGCCAAAACACCATATACTTTCTTAACAACCCTATCCACTTGGGTGGCAACTTTGAGGGATCTATGTACTTGCACACCCAGATCCCTCTGTTCCTCTACACTTCCCAGAATCCTGTCTTTAATCCTATATTCAGCATTCAACTTTGACATTCCAAAATACACCATTTCGCATTTATCCAGGTTGAACCCCATCTGCCATTTCTCAGCCCAGCTCTGCGTCCTGTCTATGTCACACTGCAGCCTGCAGTAGCCCTCTATACTATCGACGGCACCTCCAACCTTTGCGCCATCTGCAAATTTACTAACCCCCACCCCTCAACCCCCTCATCCAAGTCATTTATAAAAACTCCCACTCCACCAAGGACATGCAGGTCCTTGGACTCCTCCATCGCCAGACCATAGCCACACGACGGCTGGAGGAAGAGCGCCTCATCTTCCGCCTAGGAACCCTCCAACCACAAGGGATGAACTCAGATTTCTCCAGTTTCCTCATTTCCCTTACCCCCCCCCCCCCTCACCTTGTCTCAGTCCCAACCCTCGAACTCAGCACCGCCTTCCTAACCTGCAATCTTCTTCCTGACCTCTCCACCCCCACCCCCACTCTGGCCTATCACCCTCACCTTAACCTCCTTCCACCTATCGCATTCCCAACGTCCCTCCTCCCTACCTTTTACCTGAGCCTGCCTGGCACACCCTCCTCATTCCTGAAGAAGGGCTCATGCCCGAAACGTCGATTCCCCTGCTCCTTGGATGCTGCCTGACCTGCTGCGCTTCTCCAGCAACACGTTTTTAAGCTCTGATCTCCAGCATCTGCAGTCCTCACTCCCTCCGAATTTATAAAGACTGCAAAGAGCAGAGGCCCGAGAACAGAGCCCTGAGGGACCTCACTCCCCACCGTCCTCCAGGCAGAATACTTTCCATCTACAACCACCCTCTGCCTTCTGTCAGCCAGCCAATCCTGAATCCCGACAGCCAAATCTCCCTGTGTCCCAGGGACGTGATGAATGAGCCTACCATGGGGAACCCTATCAAGCGCCTTGCTGAAGCCCGGACCCACCACATCCACTGCCCGTCCTGTCTTCACACCTTGTCTGTTTGAACACCAGGCCTGTGTGCGTGTGTCTGTGTTCGGCTTGTCCCGGGATGGGTGTGTTGCCCCAGTTGAACCGGTGTCCCTGTGCGTTATGGATACTCGAGACAGTGGGTCGTGTCTTTCGGTGGCTAGTGGGTGTTTGGGGATACTGGTGGCTCGCTCACTGCCTGTCAGTCTGTCTGACGTCGTGTCTGTTGTAGACCGAAGCGGGGTCATTTTGGAAACTGCGTTCGCTGTGCCGGTGATGGGCTGTTCCCTCGGATGGATGGGAATGGGAATTCCAGGCGAAGGGGGTGGGGGGACATTCTTAACGTGAGGGGAGAAAGGGCGTGAGAAGCAACGTTTCGCTTTGCAGAGCGCGGAATTGAGGAAGCGTTTTAAAAGGCATTTGGATCGATCTATGAGCGAGGAAGGGTTGGAGAGAGATGGGCCTGGAGCAGGGAGGCGGGGACGAGTTGAGTTTGGGGTGGGGGGGTCAGCCTGGATTAGTCGGGCCGAAGGGTCTGTTCCCACCCTGCGAGACTCTCGTGAGTTGAATGCACTGTCCCACGTACCGAGGTACAGGGAAAAGCTTGGTGTTGCCAACAATTCAGGCAGATTAAGTCGCAAAGATAGGTTACTCGGTGAACAGCAGCAGCAGAAACACAAACACAGGGCCAGGTGAATGTTCAGAGTTTGTGAGACCATTCACTATTCTAACAACAGGAGGGGAGAAACTGTTTCCAAACCAGCTGGTGCCTGTGTACCTTCTCCTCTGATGGTAGAGGTTGTAGTCTGAGTGGGGCGGAGGGGGGTGAAAATGTTGCCCCTTAGGTCTCTTTTATATCTTTCCCCTCTCACCCTAAACCTACACTCCTCTCGTTCTGGTCTCCCCCACCCCAGGGGGAACAGACCTTGTCTATTTACCCTATCCATGCCCCTCATGATGTTATAAACCTCTATAAGGTCACCCCTCAGCCTCCGACACTCCGGGGAAAACAGCCCCAGCCTGTTCAGCCTCTCCCTTTAGCTCAAACCCTCCAACATCCTTGTAAATCTTTTCTGAACCCTTTCAAGTTTCACAACATCTTTCTGATACGAAGGAGACCAGAATTGCACACAATATTCCAACAGTGGCCCCTAACCAATGTCCTGTACAGCTTCAACATGACCCTCCCAACTCCCTGTACTCAATACTCTGACCAATAAAGGGAAAGCATACCAAACGCTGCCTTCACTATCCTATCGACCTGCGACCCCACTTTCAAGGAGCTATGAACCTGCACTCCAAGGTCTCTTTGTTCAGCAACACTCCCCAGGACCTTACCATTAAGTGTATAAGTCCTGTTAAGATTTGTTTTCCCAACCTACCAACGCACCTGCAGCAGCTCCTGCTGAACCGAAATGACCCTTGACCCACGGCCAGCAAATCGGACGTCATTTACAAAATACCCGGGAACAAACACCGCGTCAGATGGATGGGATAGGAACGAGCCAGTGGGATCCACCAACAGACAGGACCCACGATCATGGGTATCTGTGTACACACACACAGAGGAAGAGGGACAGCCCTTCGACTGGGGCAAACGCATCCATCCATACAGAGCTTTACTCTGTATCTAACCCTGTACTGTCCCTGTCCCTGGGATGGGGGGACAGTGTAGAGGGAGCTTTACTCTGTATCTAACCCCATGCTGTCCCTGTCCCTGGGAGTGTTTGATGGGGGGGACAGTGTAGAGGGAGCTTTACTCTGTATCTAACCCCATGCTGCCCCTGTCCCTGGGAGTGTTTGATGGGGGGACAGTGTAGAGGGAGCTTTACTCTGTATCTAACCCTGTGCTGTCTCTGTCCCTGGGATGGGGGGACAGTGTAGAGGGAGCTTTACTCTGTATCTAACCCTGTGCTGTCCCTGTCCCTGGGAGTGTTTGATGGGGGGGACAGTGTAGAGGGAGCTTTACTCTTTATCTAACCCCATGCTGTCCCTGTCCCTGTTCCTGGGAGTGTTTTGCTGGGGGGGACAGTGTAGAGGGTGCTTTACTCTGTATCTGGACAGAGGCACGCACGGGGTGGGGGTGGGGGGCTGGAATTCCGACATTGATTTGGAGCCCATGTCCCCCACCCTCAGAGATGTTACCACCCACCTTAACAGCCTGAGATACGCCAATAAAAAGAGGGACAGAACCCCCCCCCCCCAGCGTTTTCCCCCCCGCGTGCTCACTGATGACATTACCCAGCGCGGTGACGAAACGTCTGGAGAAGGAACCCACCAGCTCAGCGAGCGAACCTCCCGTCTGTCCAATTAGGAGAGAGGGTTCGAGTCTTAGCTCCCCAGGTTCGGGGAAGGTGGAATACGAGGAGGTGTCGTCCCCCTTTTGCTACCTTTTGTTTCAGTCAATCCAAGCACTCAGAGACATAGCAGGGGCGTTACTCCCTTCAGCTTTATTCCACGCCCTGGAGAGAGAGAGACTGGTTTTGAGAGGATTTCTTGCTCAGGTTCTTGAGGTTCTGGATGTAGGTTTGCTCGCTGAGCTGGAAGGTTCGTTTTCAGACGTTTCGTCACCATACTAGGACAGTGTAGAGAGAGCTTTACTCTGTATCTAACCCCGTGCTGTCCCTGTCCATGGGAGTGTTTGATGGGGGGGACAGTGTAGCGGGAGCTGTCCCCTGTATCTAACCCCGTGCTGTCGCTGTCCCTGGGAGTGTTTGATGGGGGGGACAGTGTAGAGGGAGCTGTCCCCTGTATCTAACCCCGTGCTGTCCGTGCAGAGTGAGCTGGGTCCCTAGCTCCTGTGTGAGTGCCTATTCCCTGCTTTAGGAAGATTAACGCTGTCTCTATTCCCTCAGCCCCTTGAGGATGTCGAAGCGGAAGGTGGCGTTTGAAGTGGCCGGTGGAGATCAGCAGGTGAGTGAACGCAGACACAGGAGCTCCGATCTCCGGGAGTGCTCCCTCTCTTATGTTGTGGTATTTTTGATCAGTGCGTTGAGTGTAGGAGTTGGGAGGGGTCACGTTGTGTCTGTATCGGTCAGTGTGTTGAGTGTAGGAGTTGGGAGGGTCACGTTGTGTCTGTATCGGGTCAGTGTGTTGAGTGTAGGAGTTGGGAGGGTCACGTTGTGTCTGTATCGGTCAGTGTGTTGAGTGTCGGAGTTGGGAGGGTCACGTTGTGTCTGTATCGGTCAGTGTGTTGAGTGTAGGAGTTGGGAGGGTCACGTTGTGTCTGTATCGGTCAGTGTGTTGAGTGTAGGGGTTGGGAGGGTCACGTTGTGTCTGTATCGGTCAGTGTGTTGAGTGTCGGAGTTGGGAGGGTCACGTTGTGTCTGTATCGGTCAGTGTGTTGAGTGTAGGAGTTGGGAGGGTCACGTTGTGTCTGTATCGGTCAGTGTGTTGAGTGTAGGAGTTGGGAGGGTCACGTTGTGTCTGTATCGGTCAGTGTGTTGGGTGTAGGGGTTGGGAGGGTCACGTTGTGGCTGTATCGGTCAGTGTGTTGAGTGTAGGAGTTGGGAGGGTCACGTTGTGGCTGTATCGGTCAGTGTGTTGAGTGTAGGAGTTGGGAGGGTCACGTTGTGGCTGTATCGGTCAGTGTGTTGAGTGTAGGAGTTGGGAGGGTCACGTTGTGTCTGTATCGGTCAGTGTGTTGAGTGTAGGAGTTGGGAGGGTCACGTTGTGTCTGTATCGGTCAGTGTGTTGAGTGTAGGAGTTGGGAGGGTCACGTTGTGTCTGTATCGGTCAGTGTGTTGAGTGTCGGAGTTGGGAGGGTCACGTTGTGGCTGTATCGGTCAGTGTGATGAGTGTAGGAGTTGGGAGGGTCACGTTGTGTCTGTATCGGTCAGTGTGTTGAGTGTAGGAGTTGGGAGGGTCACGTTGTGTCTGTATCGGTCAGTGTGTTGAGTGTAGGAGTTGGGAGGGTCACGTTGTGGCTGTATCGGTCAGTGTGTTGAGTGTAGGAGTTGGGAGGGTCACGTTGTGGCTGTATCTTTGGGAATACTGTGTTCGGTTCCGGTCTCCCTGCTCCAGGGAGGATGTTGTGAAACCTGAAAGGGTGCAGGAAAGATTTACAAGGGTGTTACCAGGATTTGAGCTCCAGGGAGAGACTGGGGTTGTTTTCCCTGAACTGTCAGAGGCTGAGGGGTGACCTTAGAGAGGTTTATAATATCACGAGGGGGCCAGAGGGACGTGGAGTAGCTATTTCCCCCTCGGGTAGGGGTGCCCAGAACTCGAGGGTTTAAATTGGGGGGGTAGTTGCGAGATAGCTGCTGCTTTTCACACTCTCTCTCTGTTTCCCACCCCCCTTCCCTGTCCCCACCCCCCCCCCCCCCCCCCTCCCCAGGATGGAGCGAACCAGGCTGGTCGGCCAGGCAGCCGTTTCAAAGGGAAACATTCCTTAGACAGTGATGAGGAGGACGATGAGGACGAGCAGGAGGCCCAGAAATACGACATCCTGGCAACTGAGGACATCGAGGGTGAGGGGATGGGGGGGGGGGGGGGAATGGACATGGAGTGGGGGGGGAGGGAGGAGGTCTCTCTACTCTAATCCCAGGCACTCTACCCCTCTGCTCTCTCCCCCTCCCTCATGTCGTCATTCGCTCTCTCTCTCTCCTCCCATTCCTCTCTCTCTCGCTCTCTCTCTCTCTCTCGCTCTCTCATGCTCCCTCTCTCTGTCTCTTTCCCCCGTCTCCCTCCCTTGCCCCCCCCTTACCTTGCCCCCCCCTCGCCCCTCCCTCCCTTGCCCCCCCCCCTCACGCCCCCCCCCCCCCTCCCTCACCCCCCCCCCCCCCCATCCCTCCCTCTCTCCCGTTTGCCCTAACCTGCCCCTCCATTTCCCCCCCCCCCCCCCCCCCCCCACCCCTGCAGGGCAGGAAGTGGCCACCATTGATTATGACGAGGGGATCCGGATCACACCCTTCAACCTGGAGGAGGAGATGGAGGAGGGTCACTTCGATTCTGAGGGCAACTACTTTTTGAGGAAGGAGGGCGTCATCCGTGACAACTGGCTGGACAACATTGACTGGGTGAGGAACCGGGGTGGGGGGGAGGAGAGAGAAAGAGGGAGAGGGAGAGCCCTCTGGCTTATCTCACAGGAGGGGGAAGGCGCTGTCAGTCAGCGGGTGGGTGGGTCTCCGTATCGAGGGATGCACACTCCTGCCCCACTGCTTCAGGGGAGGGTCGAAGGTCGTGGGGGGTCAGCCGCTCGCTTGACCGCTCTGTCCCGGACTGTGTGGAGCTCACCCAGCGTTGTCAGAGCTTCCCCCCTCCCCTCCATCCAGGACAAGTGGGAGAGTATCCCCTCACCCTCCCTGACACCCGCCTCACCGATGGGTGGGAGGGAGTTAGGACAGGGATTACTCGCTGCAGAATTCCCAGCCTCTGACCTGCTCCTGGAGACACAAGATTGATATGGGGCCTGGTCCGGGTTCAGTTTCTGCTCAATGGGAACCCCCAGGATGTTGATAGTGGGGGGGGGAGGGGGGATTCAGTGACGGTAACACCATTGAACATCAAGGGGGCGATGGTTAGATTCTCTCTCAATGGGAACCCCCAGGATGTTGATAGTGGGGGGGGAGGGGGGATTCAGTGATGGTAACACCATTGAACATCAAGGGGGCGATGGTTAGATTCTCTCTCAATGGGAACCCCCCCCAGGATGTTGATAGTGGGGGGAGGGAGGGGGGGATTCAGTGACGGTAACACCATTGAACATCAAGGGGGCGATGGTTAGATTCTCTCTCAATGGGAACCCCCAGGATGGTGATAGTGGGGGGGGAGGGGGGATTCAGTGACGGTAACACCATTGAACATCAAGGGGGCGATGGTTAGATTCTCTCTCAATGGAACCCCCAGGATGGTGATAGTGGGGGGGGAGGGGGGATTCAGTGACGGTAAACACCATTGAACATCAAGGGGGCGATGGTTAGATTCTCTCTCAGTGGGAACCCCCAGGATGTTGATAGTGGGGGGGGAGGGGGGATTCAGTGACGGTAACACCATTGAACGTCAAGGGGGCGATGGTTAGATGCTTTCCCTCTCTGATAGGACGGGGGGTGAGGTTGGGGGATGAAGTTTAGCTAAGGGGACTGGTTGTCCGGGGGACTGACGGCGTATCACGTGCGTGGGATCTTTTTGTTTCAGGTGCGGGTCCAGCGAGACCGGCGAGGGCGGAGCCAGACCAGGGCAATGCCTCTGAGTCCCTGACCGACGTCAGGAGCCTGTTGGAGGGAATCCTGGGATATCTGCAAGCCGGGCGAGACTGTGGCCAAAGCTCTCAGGAGACTGGGCAGCGCCGGAGCGCAGCGTCCGAAACGCAAGAAGAGGCGGAGGGCGGCAGCGGGAGGAGGAGGAGGAGGAGGAGGAACAGAGCAGCAGGAGGACAGAGAGAAGGAGGAGGAGGAGAGAGGGGAGGTGCAGAGCCTGGACTCCCTCACCAGTCTGGCCGACCAGATGGTGGCCTGGGGAGAGTTTGAGATCTACCAGGAGACGTACGAGAGGATCCGGTATCGCCTGCGCAAGGCAAGTGAGCGGTCGGCACTGCCACCGGCGCACAAGGAGACCCTCGACATGTTCGCTGAGCAGATCGACGAGAGTGAGCTCCTGGTGAAGGCCGAGTCACCTCCCGGGCAAGGTATCTAACCCCCTCCTCACACTCTCTCTCTCTCAGGGAGATATCTGTACACTGACTGGTGTCTCTCAGTCCCCTCTCTCACTCTCAGGGAGATATCTGTACACTGACTGGTGTCTCTCAGTCCCCTCTCTCTCAGGG
>NW_027310352.1:69755-84755 GCF_047496795.1 Chiloscyllium punctatum
TTTTACTACAAACACCCCCCCACCCCCCATCACACACACACACACACAACCCCCCATCAAACACTCCCAGGGACAGGGACAGCAAGGGTTTTACTACAACACCCCCCACCCCCCCCCCCCACACACACACACACACAACCCCCCATCAAACACTCCCAGGGACAGGGACAGCAAGGGTTTTACTACAACACCCCCCACCCCCCCCCCCCACACACACACACACACAACCCCCCATCAAACACTCCCAGGGACAGGGACAGCAAGGGGTTAGATACAGAGTAAAGCTCCCTCTACACTGTCCCCCATCAAACACTCCAGGGACAGGGACAGCAAGGGGTTAGATACAGAGTAAAGCTCCCTCTACACTGTCCCCCATTAAACACTCCCAGGGACAGGGACAACACGGGGTTAGATACAGAGTAAAGCTCCCTCTACACTGTCCCCCATCAAACACTCCCAGGGACAGGGACAGCACGGGGTTAGATACAGAGTAAAGCTCCCTCTACACTGTCCCCCATTAAACACTCCCAGGGACAGGGACAACACGGGGTTAGATACAGAGTAAAGCTCCCTCTACACTGTCCCTCCCATCCCAGGGACAGGGACAGCAAGGGGTTAGATACAGAGTAAAGCTCCCTCTACACTGTCCCCCATCAAACACTCCCAGGGACAGGGACAGCAAGGGGTTAGATACAGAGTAAAGCTCCCTCTACACTGTCCCCATTAAACACTCCCAGGGACAGGGGACAACACGGGGTTAGATACAGAGTAAAGCTCCCTCTACACTGTCCCCCATCAAACACTCCCAGGGACAGGGACAGCACAGGGTTAGATACAGAGTAAAGCTCCCTCTACACTATCCACCCATCCCAGGCCTGTTTTTTCCTCTCTCTCTCTTGCCACCCCCCCGGTGTCTCTCTCTCTCTCTCTCTCTCTCTCTCTCTCTCTCTCTCTCTCTGAATACCGAGCTCTGTCTGATCGCACAAGGAAGTGGTCGAGTTTGCAATTGAGGAAGGAGCTGTTTAGTTTGCGAAACGAGGGAGGGAGCGCGAGCAGTGGGTGACCGAGAGGATACTGGGGGGGGGGAGGGGAGGGAAGGGGAATGGGGGGGGGGGGGGAGGGAAGGGGAAGGGGAATGGGGGGGGGGGGAAGGGGAATGGGAATGGGGGGGGGAGGAAGGGGAATGGGAATGGGGGGGGGGGGAAGGGGAATGGGAATGGGGGGGGGAGGGAAGGGGAATGGGAATGGGGGGGGGGGAGGGGAAGGGGAATGGGGGGGGAAGGGAATGGGGGGGAAGGGGAATGGGGGGAGGAAGGGAGGGGGAAAGAGGGAGGGAGCGCCTGCGGTGGGTGACTGAGAGGATACTGGGGAGGGGAAGGGGGGGGAGGGGAAGGGGAAGGGGGGGGAGGGGAAGGGGAAGGGGGGGAGGGAGAGGGGGGAGGGGGGAGAAGGGGGGGGAACGAGGGAGGGAGCGCAGATAGCTCCGAGACCACTCAGACCTGCCCTTTCGGGTTTTCAAAGGTCAATACCTTTCTCCCCACACGCCCCTCCCCGGGGCAGGAGAGTCCGAAACGAGACAGGGGCGTGGATTTACAAGGATGTTGGAGGGTCTGAGCTACAGGGAGAGGCTGAACAGGCTGGGGCTGTTTTCCCTGGAGCGTCGGAGGCTGAGGGGTGACCTTATAGAGGTTTACAAAATCATGAGGGGCATGGGATAGGGTAAATAGACAAGGTCTGTTCACCAGATTTTGGATTTAGGGCGAGGGGGGATGATTTATAAGGGGAAGCTCTTTCCCCCAGAGGGTGGGACGTGTGTGGAATGAGCTGCCAAAGGATGTGGTGGGGGCTAGCACACTGACAACTCCTACACTCAACACACTGACCGATACAGCCACAACGTGACCCTCCCAACTCCTACACTCAACACACTGACCGATACAGCCACAACGTGACCCTCCCAACTCCTACACTCAACACACTGACCGATACAGACACAACGTGACCCTCCCAACTCCTACACTCAACACACTGACCGATACAGCCACAACGTGACCCTCCCAACTCCTACACTCAACACACTGACCAATACAGACACAACGTGACCCTCCCAACTCCTACACTCAACACACTGACCTATACAGACACAACGTGACCCTCCCAACTCCTACACTCAACACACTGACCAATACAGACACAACGTGACCCTCCCAACTCCTACACTCAACACACTGACCGATACAGACACAACGTGACCCTCCCAACTCCTACACTCAACACACTGACCGATACAGCCACAACGTGACCCTCCCAACTCCTACACTCAACACACTGACCGATACAGACACAACGTGACCCTCCCAACTCCTACACTCAACACACTGACCGATACAGCCACAACGTGACCCTCCCAACTCCTACACTCAACACACTGACCGATACAGACACAACGTGACCCTCCCAACTCCTACACTCAACACACTGACTGATACAGACACAACGTGACCCTCCCAACTCCTACACTCAACACACTGACCAATACAGACACAACGTGACCCTCCCAACTCCTACACTCAACGCACTGACCGATACAGCCACAACGTGACCCTCCCAACTCCTACACTCAACACACTGACCGATACAGACACAACGTGACCCTCCCAACTCCTACACTCAACACACTGACCAATACAGACACAACGTGACCCTCCCAACTCCTACACTCAACGCACTGACCGATACAGACACAACGTGACCCTCCCAACTCCTACACTCAACACACTGACCGATACAGCCACAACGTGACCCTCCCAACTCCTACACTCAACACACTGACCGATACAGACACAACGTGACCCTCCCAACTCCTACACTCAACACACTGACCGATACAGACACAACGTGACCCTCCAACTCCTGCACTCAACACACTGACCGATACAGACACAACGTGACCCTCCCAACTCCTACACTCAACACACTGACCGATACAGCCACAACGTGACCCTCCCAACTCCTACACTCAACACACTGACCAATACAGCCACAACGTGACCCTCCCAACTCCTACACTCAACACACTGACCGATAGACACATCGTGACCCTCCCAACCCCTACACTCATCACACTGACCGATACAGACACAACGTGACCCTCCCAACTCCTACACTCAACACACTGACCGATACAGACACAACGTGACCTCCCAACTCCTACACTCAACACACTGACCGATACAGACACAACGTGACCCTCCCAACTCCTACACTCAACACACTGACCGATACAGCCACAACGTGACCCTCCCAACTCCTACACTCAACACACTGACCAATACAGCCACAACGTGACCCTCCCAACCCCTACACTCAACACACTGACCAATACAGCCACAACGTGACCCTCCAACCCCTACACTCAACACACTGACCGATACAGCCACAACGTGACCCTCCCAACCCCTACACTCAACACACTGACCAATACAGCCACAACGTGACCCTCCCAACTCCTACACTCAACACACTGACCGATACAGCCACAACGTGACCCTCCCAACTCCTACACTCAACACACTGACCGATACAGCCACAACGTGACCCTCCCAACTCCTACACTCAACACACTGACCAATACAGACACAACGTGACCCTCCCAACCCCTACACTCAACACACTGACCAATACAGCCTCAACGTGACCCTCCCAACCCCTACACTCAACACACTGACCAATACAGCCACAACGTGACCCTCCCAACTCCTACACTCAACGCACTGTTGTGAAACGTGAAATGGTTCAGAAAAGATTTACAAGGATGTTGCCAGGGTTGGAGGGTCTGAGCTACAGGGAAGAGGCTGAACAGGCTGGGGCTGTTTTCCCTGGAGCGTCGGAGGCTGAGGGGTGACCTTATAGAGGTTTACAAAATCGTGAGGGGGGCATGGGATAGGGTGAGTACTCTCAGATCGAATTAACCGACATACCCTTCAACATCCACGTGCCTGTGCAAGTGTTGGTTAATTCTCCGAAATGAAACTAGTCCCCGTTTGCCAGCATATCCCTCTAACCCCTTCCTGTTCACATCCCCCCATCCAGATGTCTGTTGTCATTGTCCCAGCCCTCACCCCATCCTCTGGCAGCTCGTTCCCCACACGCACCCCCCTCTGGGGGAAAAAGTTGCCCCTTAGGTCTCTTTTATATCTTTCCCCTCTCACCCTAAACCTATGCCCCTCCAGTTCTGGGCTCCCCCACCCCAGGGGGAACAGACCTTGTCTCTTTACCCTATCCATGCCCCTCATGATTTTATAAACCTCTATAAGGTCACCCCTCAGCCTCCGACGCTCCAGGGAAAACAGCCCCAGCCTGTTCAGCCTCTCCCTTTAGCTCAAACCCTCCAACATCCTTGTAAATCTTTTCTGAACCCTTTCAAGTTTCACAACATCTTTCCGATAGGAAGGAGACCAGAATTGCACGCAATATTCCAACAGTGGCCCCTAACCAATGTCCTGTACAGCTTCAACATGACCCTCCCAACTCCCTGTACTCAATACTCTGACCAATAAAGGAAAGCATACCAAACGCTGCCTTCACTATCCTATCGACCTGCGACCCCATTTTCAAGGAGCTATGAACCTGCACTCCAAGGTCTCTTTGTTCAGCAACACTCCCCAGGACCTTCCCATTAAGTGGATAAGTCCTACTAAGATTTGCTTTCCCAAAATGCAGCCCCTCGCATTTATCTGAATTAAACTCCATCTGCCACTTCTCAGCCCATTGGCCCATCTGGTCCCAGATCCTGTTGTAATCTGAGGGAACCCTCTTCGCTGTCCACTACCCCTCCAATTTTGGGGTCATCTGCAAACGTACTAACTGTACCTCTTATACTCGCATCCAAATCATTTATATAAATGACAAAATGTTGTGGACCCAGCCCCGATCCTTGTGGCACTCCACTGGTCACAGGCCTCCAGTCTGAAAAACAACCCTCCCCTTTCCCAACCATGTTCTGTACCCTGGGTGATCTAACCTTCCCCCCCACCCCCCAAGATCACGTCCACTGCTCTGTCCTCATCAATCCTCTTGGTCAATTCGAAAAATCCGATGGGAGTTCGTGAGCCACCATCTCCCAAACACAAAGCCACGCTGACTATCCCTCATCAGACCAGCACGAGAGGGGCATAGGTTCAAGGGAAGGGGTAAAGGGACATAAAGGGGCAACTTTTTTTACCCAGAGGGGGGTGCGTGTGGGGAACGAGCTGCCAGAGGAAGTGGTGGGGGCTGGCACAGTGACAACAGACATCTGGATGGGGGGAACGTGGAACAGGAAGGGGTTAGAGGGATAGGGGCCGGGTGCTGACAAACGGGGAACTAGATTAGGTTCGGGATATCTGGGCTAGCACGGACAGGGACGGGCCGAATGGGTGTGTTCCTGCGCTGCACGTCTCTCCCAGAGCCGAGGGCACAGCCTCAGAAGTGCAGGGACGACACTCGAGGGCTCAGATGAGGGAGACTTTATTCAGGCAGAGGGTGGAGAATGTGTAAAGTCGTTGCCCAAAGGGGCACTGTGTCTTTGAGAGAGAGAGGGACAGCTTCGGCATGGGTCAGGTAGTGGGCAGCAGGAGGCCGGGTTTGACAATGTTATCAGAGTGAAACTCTGGAGTCAGGCCTTCCCAAGAATATGTCACCCTGCATTCCCCACGGCCGATCCACCCTAACCTGCACATCCCTGGGCACTACGGGACAATTCCCCCACGGCCGATCCACCCTAACCTGCACATCCCTGGGCACTACGGGACAATTCCCCACGGCCAATCCCACCCTAACCTACACATCCCTGGACACTACGGGACAATTTCCCCACGGCCAATCCCACCCTAACCTGCACATCCCTGGGCACTACAGGACAATTTCCCCACGGCCAATCCCACCCTAACCTGCACATCCCTGGGCACTACGGGACAATTTCCCCATGGCCAATCCACCCTAACCCGTACATCCCTGGGCACTACGGGACAATTTCCCCACGGCACATCCACCCTAACCTGTACATCCCTGGGCACTTCGGGACAATTTCCCCACGGCCAATCCCACCCTAAACCTGTACATCCTGGGCACTACGGGACAATTTCCCCACGGCCAATCCACCCTAACCTGCACATCCCTGGGCACTACGGGACAATTTCCCCACGGCCAACCCACCCTAACCTGCACATCCCTGGGCACTACGGGACAATTTCCCCACGGCCAATCCCACCCTAACCTGCACATCCCTGGGCACTACGGGACAATTTCCCCACGGCCAATCCCACCCTAACCTGTACATCCCTGGGCACTACAGGACAATTTCCCACGGCCAACCCACCCTAACCCACACATCCCTGGGCACTATGGGGCAATTTCCCCACGGCCAATCCACCCTAACCCACACATCCCTGGGCACTACGGGACAATTTCCCACGGCCGATCCACCCTAACCCGCACATCCCTGGGCACTACGGGACAATTTCCCCACGGCCAACCCACCCTAACCCACACATCCTGGGCACTACGGGACAATTTCCCCACGGCCAATCCACCCTAACCTGCACATCCTGGGCACTACGGGGACAATTTCCCACGGCCGATCCACCCTAACCCGCACATCCCTGGGCACTACGGGACAATTTCCCCACGGCCAATCCCACCCTAAACCTGTACATCCCTGGGCACTTCGGGACAATTTCCCCACGGCTGATCCACCCTAACCTGTACATCCCTGGGCACAACGGGACAATTTCCCCACGGCCAACCCACCCTAACCTGCACATCCCTGGGCACTACGGGACAATTTCCCCACGGCCGATCCACCCTAACCCGCACATCCCTGGGCACTACGGACAATTTCCCCACGGCCGATCCACCCTAACCCACACATCCCTGGGCACTACGGGACAATTTCCCCACGGCCAATCCCACCCTAAACCTGTACATCCCTGGGCACTTCGGGACAATTTCCCACGGCTGATCCACCCTAACCTGCACATCCCTGGGCACTACGGGACAATTTCCCCACGGCCGATCCACCCTAACCTGTACATCCCTGGGCACTACGGGACAATTTCCCCACGGCCGATCCACCCTAACCCACACATCCCTGGGCACAACGGGACAATTTCCCCACGGACCAATCCCACCCTAACCTGCACATCCCTGGGCACTACGGGACAATTTCCCCACGGCCAATCCACCCTAACCTGCACATCCCTGGGCACTACGGGACAATTTCCCCACGGCCAATCCACCCTAACCTGCACATCCCTGGACACTACGGGACAATTTCCCCACGGCCAATCCCACCCTAACCTGCACATCCCTGGGCACGACGGGACAATTTCCCCACGGCCACTCCCACCCTAACCTACACATCCCTGGGCACTACGGGACAATTTCCCCACGGCACATCCACCCTAACCTGTACATCCCTGGGCACTACGGGACAATATCCCACGGTCAATCCCACCCTAACCTGTACATCCCTGGGCACTACGGGACAATTTCCCCACGGCCAATCCCACCCTAACCTGCACATCCCTGGGCACTACGGGACAATTACCCCTTGGACAATCCCACCCTAACCCTCCCTCTTGCCTTCGCCCCCCCCATACTCACTGCCCACTGCTGTACTGAGCTCCCCCCAGGAAGCCGTATTTGTCGGCGCGTTGTGACGAGATGGTGCTGCCGTTGAGCTCGGAGTCGGAGCCCAGGGAGCTGCCGTCCTCCTGGAGCAGAGAGTCGACCGTGCCGTACATGGAGACCGAGTCCAGCTGGAGGGAGAGCGTGTCGCCTCCCATCGACAGGGAGTCCGGGGGGGCGCCCAGCCCCGGCCTGGCTCTGTGGCCGTGCAGGGAGGGGGACCGTGGGGCTGGCACCGGCACCGGGCTCCGGCCAGCGGCCGGGGAACGGTCCGAGGGGTGCGCCGGGCTCCGGTCGGCGGGTACGGCCGGGCAGGGGTCGGAGGGAAGGGCCGGCCCAGGACAGGGGTCAGAGGGCGGCGCCGGTCCAGGGCAGGGGTCAGAGGGTGGCACTGGCCCGGACAGGGGTCAGAGGTGAGGGCGCCCAGGACAGGGGTCGGAGGGCAGGGCCGGTCCAGGACAGGGGTCGGAGGGCGGTGCTGGTCCAGGGCAGGGGTCGGAGGTGGCACTGGCCCCGGACAGGGGTCAGGGGGTGGCACTGGCCCCGGACAGGGGCAGGGGGTGGCACTGGCCCAGGACAGGGGTCAGAGGGCAGGGCCGGCCCAGGGCAGGGGTCAGAGGGCGGCGCTGGCCCAGGGCAGGGGTCAGAGGGCGGCGCTGGCCCAGGGCAGGGGTCAGAGGACAGGGCCGGCCCCGGACAGGGGTCAGAGGGAGGGATGAACCCGGACAGGGGTCAGAGGACAGGGCCGGCCCCGGACAGGGGTCAGAGGACAGGGCCGGCCCCGGACAGGGGTCAGAGGACAGGGCCGGCCCCGGACAGGGGTCAGAGGGCAGGGCCGACCCAGGGCAGGGGTCGGAGGGCGGCACCGGTCCAGGACAGGGATCAGAGGGCAGGGATGACCCCGGACAGGGGTCAGAGGGCAGGGCCGGCCCCGGACAGGGGTCAGAGGGCAGGGGTGACCCCGGACAGGGTTCAGAGGGCAGGGCTGGCCCCCGACAGGGGTCAGAGGGCAGGGCTGGCCCCCGACAGGGGTCAGAGGGCAGGGCCGGCCCTCGACAGGGGTCAGAGGGCAGGGCCGGCCCCGGACAGGGGTCAGAGGGCAGGGCCGGCCCCGGACAGGGGTCAGAGGGCAGGGCCGGCCCCGGACAGGGGTCAGAGGGCAGGGCCGGCCCCGGACAGGGGTCAGAGGGCAGGGCCGGCCCCGGACAGGGGTCAGAGGGCAGGGCCGGCCCCGGACAGGGGTCAGAGGGCAGGGCCGGCCCCGGACAGGGGTCAGAGGGCAGGGCCGGCCCCGGACAGGGGTCAGAGGGCAGGGCCGGCCCCGGACAGGGGTCAGAGGGCAGGGCCGGCCCCGGACAGGGGTCAGAGGGCAGGGCCGGCCCCGGACAGGGGTCAGAGGGCAGGGCCGGCCCCGGACAGGGGTCAGAGGGCAGGGCTGACCTCTGGGCCATGCCTGAGGCCCTCACTGACCCCCCCACCCTTAGGCCCAGGCCCCGACCCAGACCCTGGGTCTATCTGTCGGTCTCTCTCTCTCTTGCTGCTGCTGCTGCTGCTGCTGCTGCTGCCGGCCTCGCCCGCTGCGTGCTCGCCCCCGACGCCGGGCGCGCCTCCCCAAGCAGGGACCTACGTCGTGACGACACAACCCCATATAAGGCGAGACGCGCTGAGGTCACCGCGGCTCACATCCAGGACACGCCCACTGCCGCCCCATATATGGGTTGACGCGATGAGGTCACCGCGTCCCACCGTCAGGGCACGCCCACTGCCGCCCCATATATGGGTTGACGCGCTGAGGTCACCGCGTCCCACCGTCAGGGCACGCCCACTGCCGCTCCATATATGGGTTGACGCGCTGAGGTCACCGCGTCCCACCGTCAGGTCACGCCCACTCCCGTCCCATATATGGGTTGACGCGCTGAGGTCACCGCGGCCCACATCCAGGACACGCCACTGCCGCCCCATATATGGGTAGACGCGCTAAGGTCACCGCGTCCGACATCCAAGACACGCCCACTCCCCCCCTTCCTATCGTGCGGAGACGTGATGAGGTCATCACGTCCTTGACGTGCCCCTCCCAAACCCTTCCCATTTATGGGGATTCGAGTGGGACACGCCCACTCTATATCCTTATATGGGGAGACGTGCTGAGGTCAACGCGTCCGACATCCAAGCCCCGCCCTCCATCGCTCCCTCCCGTTTCTATTGGGGGAGTCGAGATGAGGTCACCCGTCGCCTCCACTCAAGGGCACGCCCACTCCATCACCTTATATGGACGGACCGGCTGACGTCACCTCGCCCGCCTCCAGTCCCGCGCTGACCCTTCGCCGAATAAGGCGATGCTTGTGACGTCGGACGGGGCGGGGACACCGCTGAGCATGCGCAGTCCCTCCATTGGTGTCAGTGTGGGGGAGGGGAGGACATTTAAAGGGACACACACTCCCACCCCCCCCACCCACCTCAGTCAACAGCACCCCCACCCCCCACAGGGACACAACCCCAAGGGGGAGGGGTGGGGGTGGGGGTGGGGGTGGGGGTGGGGGGTGTTGGAGGGTACGGCGCGGGAACCCCATCAAGAAACAGGAGGGCCATTGGGGATTCGATGGGCCCAATGGCCTCATCGATCACGGAATCCTATCCCCATACACGAGACGATGGGCCCAATGGCCTCATCGATCACGGAATCCTATCCCCATACACGAGACGATGGGCCCAATGGCCTCACTGATCACGTAATCCTATCCCCCTACACGAGTCGATGGGCCCAATGGCCTCACTGATCACGGAATCCTATCCCCATACACGGGACGATGGGCCCCAATGGCCTCACCGATCACGGAATCCTATCCCCATACACGGGTCGATGGGCCCAATGGCCTCACTGATCACGGAATCCTATCCCCATACACGGGTCGATGGGCCCAATGGCCTCACTGATCACGGAATCCTATCCCCATACACGGGTCGATGGGCCCAATGGCCTCACTGATCACAGAATCCTATCCCCATACACGGGTCGATGGGCCCAATGGCCTCACTGATCACGGAATCCTATCCCCCTACACGAGACGATGGGCCCAATGGCCTCACCGATCACGGAATCCTATCCCCATACACGGGTCGATGGGCCCAATGGCCTCACCGATCACGGAACCCTATCCCCATACACGGGTCGATGGGCCCAATGGCCTCACCAATCACGGAATCCTATCCCCATACACGGGTCGATGGGCCCAATGGCCTCACTGATCACAGAATCCTATCCCCATACACGGGTCGATGGGCCCAATTGTCTCACCGATCAGGGAATCCGTGTTTGATGGGGGGGACAGTGTATCTAACCCCGTGCTTTCCCTGTCCCTGGGATGGGGGGACAGTGTAGAGGGAGCTTTACTCTGTATCTAACCCTGTGCTGTCCCTGTCCCCTGTCCCTGGGAGTGTTTGATGGGGGGGACAGTGTAGAGGGAGCTTTACTCTGTATCTAACCCTGTGCTGTCCCTGTCCCTGTCCCTGGGAGTGTTTGATGGGGGGGACAGTGTAGAGGGAGCTTTACTCTGTATCTAACCCCGTGCTGTCCCTGTCCCTGGGATGGGGGGGGACAGTGTCAAGGCAGCTTCTTCTCTGTGTTTTTGTTTCGGGTTCCCACGCTCCTGATCTTTGCGGACCCGGGTTCGGAAGGAGGGAGGGCAGGTCTGAGGACCCCCCCCACCCTCCCCACTCCCCCCCCCACACTCCCCACCCCCCACCCCCACCCCCCCCCCCCCCAACCCTCTCCAGCTCTACTTAGATTTCACCCCCTTGCCCCTTTCCCCTCTGCTGTTCGACCGCGCAGTATTGCCCTCGAAGATGGGTGTTTCCTGGTCTTCCTGGTGGCTGGGGATTGAACTCAAGAACGAGGAAGTAAACAGGGAAATTCCGGGGACTGGCTCTCGGGCGGCTGGTGGGGACACTGGCCCCGTGCGGGGTTATTTCATCTCTGTTTCGATTCAGGACTCTAAGTCACGGGCCTCGCGACCCTCCCGTCCCTCCACCGCACGACGGTCTCTCGTTCCCCAAAGGGCCGGCGAAATTGGGTACGGTTACGACGAGAAAAGGGTGACTGGAAGAGCAGGGCGGCCTGTTCTTCGTTCGCTTTCTCCCACGTGTTAGTCCAGAAAGCTATTCTGTTTGGATTTCCGGAGTTCTCCCTCTGTGGTATTGTCACCAATTTGATTTGCCCCGAGGTTTATGCGGCGAGCACTGCTGCCTCTCAAGCGCCAGAGAGCCGGGTTCGATTCCCGCCCCAGGGCGACTCTCAATAGACAATAGACAATAGGTGCAGGAGTAGGCCATTCTGCCCTTCGAGCCTGCACCACCATTCAATGTGATCATGGCTGATCATTCCCAATCAGTATCCTGTTCCTGCCTTATCTCCATAACCCTTGATTCTCCTATCCTTGAGAGCTTTATCCAACTCTTTCTTAAATGAATCCAGAGACTGGGCCCCCACTGCCCTCTGGGGCAGAGCATTCCACACAGCCACCACTCTCTGGGTGAAGATGTTTCTCCTCATCTCTGTCCTAAATGGTCTACCCCGTATTTTTAAGCTGTGTCCTCTGGTTCGGCACTCACCCATCAGCAGAAACATGTTTCCTGCCTCCAGAGTGTCCAATCCTTTAATAATCTTATATGTCTCAATCAGATCCCCTCTCAGTCTCCTAAACTCAAGGGTATACAAGCCCAGTCGCTTCAGTCTTTCAGTGTAAGGTAATCCCACCATTCCGGGAATTGACCTCATGAACCTACGCTGCACTCCCTCAATAGCCAGAATGTCTTTCCTCAAATTTGGAGACCAGAACTGCACACAGTACTCCAGGTGTGGTCTCACCAGGGCTCTGTACAGCTGCAGAAGAACCTCTTTGCTTCTATCCTCAATCCCCTCTTGTTATGAAGGCCAGCATGCTATGAGCTTTCTTCACTACCTGCTGGACCTGCATGCTTACCTTCATTGACTGGTGGACAAGAACACCCAGATCTCTCTCGGTGTGGAGTTTGCACGTTGTCGGCGTGCGAGCAACATCTCCCACACTCCAAGGATGTGCGGGTCGGGGTGGATCGGCCACGCTAAATCACCCGTAGTGTTCGGTGAAGGGGTAAATGTCGGGGAGTGGGCGGGTTGCGCTTCGGCGGGGCGGCAGGGACTTGTTGGGCCGAAGGGCCTGTTTCCACCCTGTAAGTGATCGAATCTGATCTTAACAAAAATGGGGGAATGCTTCTTGGTTACAAACGTGTGTCCAATCTCAAATTTAGTGAGCGCCTCTCAAACCCAACCCATGTCGATCCCACATCCTTGGAGCTGACATCCTCCCTTAGCATCGTGTTAATTCTTTGCTTTCGCAAGCAAAGCAACTTCCGCACCTTTTCCCGGTCTACCGGGGAATACCGAATACTCCGCCATGTGGAATTGCCAACCCTGCCTCTCTTATGAGATTGGATTAGGGTGTGGAAGCAGGCCCCTCGGCCCAACAAGTCCACACCGCCCCCGCCGAAACGCGACCCCTACGTTTACCCCTTCACCTAACGCGACGGGGGACAATTTCCCCATGGCCGATTCACCCTGACCTGCACATCTTTGGAGTGTGGGAGGGAACCCACGCAGACACGGGGAGGAGAAGGTGCAAACTCCACACAGTCAGTCGCCTGAGGTGGGAATCGAACCCGAGTTCTCTGGCGCTGAGAGGCGGCAGTGCTAACCACGGTGCCCGCCCACAAATCCCGACGATATGATACTCGCTTTCGTCTGTTCGCGTGATTAATTTCATCTCCTTAAGTTGGAAGTGCTTCACGCATTGAGGCACGGGATCTCAAGATCGTGTCCTTTTTAACGTTAGTTTAAGGTCTCCCCAGCCACTCGACAAAATACTCCCGACCGATGGACATTGGGGTAACCCATCCATTGTTGCACCGGTCCCCACAATGTGTCCCAAGTCCCCGTGAATCTGAAATCCCTTCCCTCATGCTATATTGGGTGGTTAGCACTGCTGCCTCACATTGCCAAAGACCTGGATGGAATTCCCGCCTCGGGTGACTGTGTGACTGTCTGTGGGGGGGTGGGGGGTGGGGGGGGATTTGCATGTTCTCCCTTGTGTCTGCGTGGGTTTCCTCCAGGTGCTCCGGTTTCCTCCCACAGTCCAAAGACGTGCAGGTTAGGGTGGGATTGGCCATGGGGAAATTGTCCCGTAGTGCCCAGGGATGTGCAGGTTAGGGTGGAATTGGCCGTGGGGAAATTGTCCCGTAGTGCCCAGGGATGTACAGGTTAGGGTGGATCGGCCGTGGGGAAATTGTCCCGTAGTGCCCAGGGATGTGCAGGTTAGGGTGGGATTGGCCGTGGGGAAATTGTCCCGTAGTGCCCAGGGATGTACAGGTTAGGGTGGGATTGGCCGTGGGGAAATTGTCCCGTAGTGTCCAGGGATGTGTACGTTAGGGTGGGATTGGCCGTGGGGAAATTGTCCCGTAGTGCCCAGGGATGTGCAGGTTAGGGTGGGATTGGCCGTGGGGAAATTGTCCCGTAGTCCCCAGGGATGTGCAGGTTAGGGTGGGATTGGCCGTGGGGAAATTGTCCCGTAGTGCCCAGGGATGTACAGGTTAGGGTGGGATTGGCCGTGGGGAAATTGTCCCGTAGTGCCCAGGGATGTACAGGTTAGGGTGGATCGGCCGTGGGGAAATTGTCCCGTAGTGCCCAGGGATGTGCAGGTTAGGGTGGGATTGGCCGTGGGGAAATTGTCCCGTAGTGCCCAGGGATGTGCAGGTTAGGGTGGATTGGCCGTGGGGAAATTGTCCCGTAATGTCCAGGGATGTACAGGTTAGGGTGGGATTGGCCATGGGGAAATTGTCCCGTAGTGCCCAGGGATGTGTACGTTAGGGTGGGATTGGCCGTGGGGAAATTGTCCCGTAGTGCCCAGGGATGTGCAGGTTAGGGTGGATCGGCCGTGGGGAAATTGTCCCCGTAGTGTTAGGGGAACGAGTCTGGGTGGGTTGCTCTTTGGAGGCTGGTTGGGCCGAAGGGCCTGTTTCCACACTGCAAGCGATCCAATCTGTCTCATCTGCCCCGTATTCGGTTTGGATTTCCTGCTCTTTCCAGCCTGACCAGCAGAGACAGTGATGACTCCCTTTGGGGTCCAACTTGACAAGTTGTCTTGAGCTCGCTCAGCTCCCCCCCCCCCACCCCCCCCAACTCCCAGATGACTCGGAGAATGGTAAAATCAATACAGTCCGCCCTGAAGAGCAGCCCAAACAGACCGAAAAACTCAGATAAAGTGCGAGGGATCCAGGATCGAATCCCGTTGCGACAGATGG
>NW_027310352.1:89755-93867 GCF_047496795.1 Chiloscyllium punctatum
CTCTCTCTCTCTCTGTCCCCCTGTGTCCCTCTCTCTCTCTGTCCCTCTGTCCCTCTCTCTCTCTCTGTCCCCTCTGTCCCTCTCTCTCTCTCTCTCTCTGTCTGTCCCCCTGTGTCCCTCTCTCTCTCTCTCTCTCTGTCCCCCTCTGTCCCTCTCTCTCTCTGTCCCTCTGTCCCTCTCTCTCTCTGTCCCCCTCTGTCCCTCTCTCTCTCTCTGTCCCTCTCTGTCCCCCTCTGTCCCTCTCTCCCTCTGTCCCTCTCTGTCCCTCTGTCCCTCTCTGTCCCTCTCTCTCTCTCTGTCCCCTGTGTCCCTCTCTCTCTCTGTCTCTCTCTGTCCCCCTCTGTCCCTCTCTCCCTCTGTCCCTCTCTGTCCCTCTGTCCCTCTCTGTCTCTCTCTGTCCCTCTCTGTCCCTCTCTGTCTCTCTCTGTCTCTCTCTGTCCCCCTCTGTCCCTCTCTCCCTCTGTCCCTCTCTGTCCCTCTGTCCCTCTCTGTCTCTCTCTGTCCCCCTCTGTCCCTCTCTCTCTCTCTCTCTCTCTGTCCCTCTCTCCCTCTGTCCCTCTCTCTCTCTCTCTGTCCCCCTGTGTCCCTCTCTCTCTCTCTCTCTGTGTCCCCCTCTGTCCCTCTCTCTCTCTGTCCCTCTCTGTCCCTCTGTCCCTCTCTCTCTCTCTGTCCCCCTCTGTCCCTCTCTCTCTCTCTGTCCCTCTCTGTCCCCCTCTGTCCCTCTCTCCCTCTGTCTCTCTCTGTCCCCTCTGTCCCTCTCTCTCTCTCTCTGTCCCCCTCTGTCCCTCTCTCTCTCTCTCTCTCTCTGTCCCTCTCTGTCCCTCTCTGTCCCTCTCTGTCTCTCTCTGTCCCTCTCTCTCTCTCTCTCCCTCTGTCCCTCTCTGTCCCTCTGTCCCTCTCTGTCCCTCTCTGTCCCCCTCTGTCCCTCTCCCTCTGTCTCTCTCTGTCCCTCTCTCCCTCTGTCTCTCTCTGTCTCTCTGTCTCTCTGTCTCTCTCTCTCTCTCTCTGTCCCTCTGTCCCTCTCTGTCTCTCTCTGTCCCCCTCTGTCCCTCTCTCTCTCTCTGTCCCTCTCTGTCCCTCTCTCTCTCTGTCCCTCTCTGTCCCTCTCTCTCTCTCTCTCTCTCTCTGTCCTTATGTCCCTCTCTGTCCCTCTCTCTCTGTCCCTCTCTCTGTCCCTCTCTCCCTCTGTCCCTCTCTGTCCCTCTGTCCCTCTCTGTCCCTCTGTCCCTCTCTGTCTCTCTCTGTCCCCCTCTGTCCCTCTCTCTCTCTCTCTGTCCCCCTCTGTCCCTCTCTCTCTCTCTGTCCCCCTGTGTCCCTCTCTCTCTCTCTGTCCCTCTCTGTCCCCCTCTGTCCCTCTCTGTCTCTCTCTGTCCCCCTGTGTCCCTCTCTCCCTCTGTCCCTCTCTGTCCCTCTGTCCCTCTCTGTCTCTCTCTCTCTCTCTGTCTCTCTGTCCCCCTCTGTCCCTCTCTCTCTCTCTCTCTCTCTCTGTCCCCCTCTGTCCCTATCTCTCTCTCTCTCTCTCTGACCCCCTCTGTCCCTCTCTCTCTCTCTGTCCCCTTGTGTCCCTCTCTCTCTCTCTGTCCCTCTCTCCCTCTGTCCCTCTCTGTCCCTCTGTCCCTCTCTGTCCCCCTCTGTCCCTCTCTCCCTCTCTCTCTCTCTCTCTCTGTCCCCCTCTGTCCCTCTCTGTCCCTCTGTCCCTCTCTGTCTCTCTCTGTCCCCCTCTGTCCCTCTCTCTCTGTCCCCCTCTGTCCCTCTCTCCCTCTCTCTCTCTCTCTCTGTCCCCCTCTGTCCCTCTCTGTCCCTCTCTGTCCCCCTCTGTCCCTCTCTGTCCCTCTCTGTCCCTCTCTGTCTCTCTCTGTCCCTCTCTCTCTCTCTCTCTGTCCCACCCTGTGTCCCTCTTTCCCTCTCTGTCCCTCTGTCCCTCTCTGTCTCTCTCTGTCCCCCTCTGTCCCTCTCTCTCTCTCTCTGTCCCCCTCTGTCCCTCTCTGTCTCTCTCTCTCTGTCCCACCCTGTGTCCCTCTCTCCCTCTGTCCCTCTCTGTCCCCCTCTGTCCCTCTGTCCCTCTCTGTCTCTCTCTGTCTCTCTCTCTCTCTCTCTCTCTCTGTCCCCCTCTGTCCCTCTCTCTCTCTCTCTGTCCCCCTCTGTCCCTCTCTGTCCCTCTCTGTCTCTCTCTGTCCCCCCCTCTCTCTCTCTCTCTCTCTCTGTCCCCCTCTGTCCCTCTGTCCCTCTCTCTCTCTCTCTCTCTGTCCCTCTCTGTCTCTCTGTCCCTCTCTCTCTCTCTCTCTCTGTCCCCCTCTCTCTCTCTGTCTCTCTCTGTCCCCCTCTGTCCCTCTCTCTCTCTCTCTGTCTCTCTCTCTCTCTCTCTCTCTCTGTCCCTCTCTGTCTCTCTCTCTCTCTGTCTCTCTCTGGGTGAGGGGTTGGACCCTGTGTGGGTGTGGGTTCAGAGATCTCTCCGTTGATGGGAAATGTTGAAGCTGATTTGGGTTTTCCAGCACCAGTCTCTGCCTGGTCCCACGACACACCTTCGACATCTCCAGGAGACCACCAGAATCCTTACTTACAATCTGCAACCACCTCCTGTCTCTCTCTCACTCTCCCTCCCCTCCCTGCCTCACACTCTCCCTCTCTCTCCCGGTCCCTCTCTCCCTCTCTCTCTCTATCCCTCTTTCTCTGTCCCTCTCTCCGTCTCTCTATCTCTCTCTCTCTCCCCCTGTCCCTCTCCCTCTCTCTCCCTGTCCCTCTCTCTCTCTCTCCCTCACACTCTCCCTCTCTCTGTGTCTGTGATATTTTATAGAACATAGAACATAGAACATAGAACAATACAGCACAGAACAGGCCCTTCGGCCCACGATGTTGTGCCGAACTTCTATCCTAGATTAAGCACCCATCCATGTACCTATCCAAATGCCGCTTAAAGGTCGCCAATGAATCTGACTCTACCACTCCCACGGGCAGCGCATTCCATGCCCCCACCACTCTCTGGGTGAAGAACCCACTCCTGACATCTCCCCTATACCTTCCACCCTTCACCTTAAATTTATGTCCCCTTGTAACACTCTGTTGTACCCGGGGAAAAAGTTTCTGACTGTCTACTCTATCTATTCCTCTGATCATCTTATAAACCTCTATCAAGTCACCCCTCATCCTTCGCCGTTCCAACGAGAAAAGGCCGAGAACTCTCAACCTATCCTCGTACGACCTACTCTCCATTCCAGGCAACATCCTGGTAAATCTTCTCTGCACCCTCTCCAAAGCTTCCACATCTTTCCTAAAGTGAGGCGACCAGAACTGCACACAGTACTCCAACTGTGGCCTAACCAAAGTCCTGTACAGCTACAACATCACCTCACGACTCTTGAATTCAATCCCTCTGCTAATGAACGATAATACACCATAGGCCTTCTTACAAACTCTATCCACCTGAGTGGCAACCTTCAAAGATCTATGTACATAGACCCCAAGATCCCTCTGTTCCTCCACCTGACCAAGAACCCTACCATTAACCCTGTATTCCGCATTCTTATTTGTTCTTCCAAAATGGACAACCTCACACTTGGCAGGGTTGAACTCCATCTGCCACTCCTCAGCCCAGCTCTGCATCCTATCTAAGTCCCTCTGCATCCGACAACAGCCCTCCTCACTGTCCACAACTCCACCTATCTTCGTATCATCTGCAAATTTACTGACCCACCCTTCGACTCCCTCCTCTAAGTCAGTTATCTCTCTCTCTCCCTCACTCTCTCTCTCTGTGTCTGTGATATTTTATCTCTCTCTCTCCCTCACACTCTCTCTCTCTGTGTCTGTGATATTTTATCTCTCTCTCTCTCCCTCACACTCTCTCTCTCTCTGTGTCTGTGATATTTTATCTCTCTCTCTCTCTCCCTCACACTCTCCCTCTCTCTGTGTCTGTGATATTTTATCTCTCTCTCCCTCACACTCTCCCTCTCTCTCTGTGTCTATGATATTTTATCTCTCTCTCTCCCTCACTCTCTCTCTCTGTGTCTGTGATATTTTATCTCTCTCTCTCTCTCCCTCACACTCTCCCTCTCTCTGTGTCTGAGATATTTTATCTCTCTCTCTCCCTCACACTCTCCCTCTCTCTCTCTGTGTCT